>NC_043964.1:52450630-52673130 GCF_902148855.1 Sphaeramia orbicularis
CAGAGCATTTACAGTTTATGGAGACCACAGGGAAATGTTTGAAAATGCATTATTCCATTTTAAAAAAAAAAAAAAAAAAAAAGCAATATATCACTCCTTTATAGCAGGTGTTCCCAAACGTACTCCAATACATCATGAATGGCCATAACATGTACATTTTTACAGACTCTTCCACTATCAGATCAATGTTGAATAAATAAATCTGTATCACTGCTAACTACATGTCCCAGACACACTGTCACCAACTAACAGAAACTAGCAAGCGCTAAAAACCAAACCAAATGCTAGCGTACGCAATGTTTTCCAGTCAGAGAGACAAAAATCTGCATAATGAATCCTCTTCTTCTATTTGAATGTGCGTATTTTAAACTTCCAAATGGAAACCCAATACAAACAGTAAGTGAAAAAGTAAGCTTTTGTGAGATTTGTGAATTGTAGTTTTCATGGTATAAGCTGTGACCAGGAAAATGTATGGGCAGAAAAGTTAGTGGTAATAGCTACACGGTTTAAAATAGGGATGCACAATAACTAACACTGCTAATTATTGGTCTGAAAAAAATGATTCAGATAATTCCGATTATTAAAATTTTCACTGATAAATAGAGCCCGTAATAATAAATCGAAATTGCTTAGATTTGGTGCATTTCACCAGCACACAGTGCACGTTGTTGCCTTGCCAACTGCAATAAAAACCAAGAAGAAGAAGAAGAAGAGGTCTGGACCAGTCCATTGTTTGTCAGTCAAAGGGTTTTCAGTTCCTTACTCGCTGCTACAGCTGCAAGACCAAGAGGAGGATCCAGCGGTGTTTTGGTCCGGCAGCAGCAGAAGAAGAACGACATTCAAAAACGCTTAATTTAAAAAAAGCTTCACGTAGCTTAATGCCCCAGAACAGTGATCAATCATCACCAAAGTAGGTGTGAACATCTGTAGTCACGCCCACTTTCACCTCTGCAAAAATCCCAACCACAACCCCAGTTTAATGGATGTTGTCCATGTTCAGCCTTTTCCTCTCCATAGGGACACATTATAGAGAAAAGCTGAACGTAGTTTAACGTCTGAAAACAGCGGTCAATCATCACCAAATTCTGTCTGTGGACATAAATAGTAAGAACTGTAAACCCTTGGTCTATTGTTCATTTGAAGCAGCCATAGGCTTTTGGTTCTGTAGAAGCCTTTTTTGGACTATTAACAGAGTTTGAACACTGACTGGAAATTGTTGTTTGGTATCGGTATTGATTACAAGAAGCAGGAGGTTATCAGTTATTGGTTGTAAAAAAAACAATTATCATGCATCCCTAGTTTAAAACTGAATGTGAGTTTGTGTGTGGATGCTTGAAACAGTCGTTTTGAGGTAAAGGTCAAAGGGCATAAATGCACAGAAGTTAGCCTATATCTTTTTTTTTTATTTCTTTAACGTTTATTCAACCAGGTTTGTTCTATTCAGATGGGGAATCTCTTTTTCAAGGGAGGCCTGGCCAAGACGGCAGCGATACAGTCACATAATTAAAGTTTTACAACAATAAAAGCGTCTGCAAACATGTAGAAAAAAAAAAACATATACAGTCTGTCAAAACATTTACAGACCAACAGTCTTGATTCCAGAGTTTTAACGCTGTCTTTAAAATCAATCTGTTTGGTTGTATGTGAATGAACACAATGTAAAACCAATGGAGGTTCACTGAAAATGAAGTTATGTTTAACCCAAAAAGACTCAAACAGCCATTGGCAACCAAACCACCTACTGATCTAAGATGTTTAATACCTGCTGATCCACTAATCCTATCAATACATGAAAATAATTGATATAAAATACAGTTATTCATCCTTTCATTGTCATCAGATATGACCCATTTGGACGTTCAGATGCTCTGCAGTTACCATGGAAACACCGTCATCTTCTACAACATTGATTCCCCAGTAAAATCCATGGAGTTGGATCAATGGCAGTGGATGGACACACTGGGTTTATGTTCAGTTAATAAGAGATTCTGCTGGAAAAACTCACTTTTACTTTTCTCAGTTTCTGGTATAATGATCTTTGAATTTGCTCTGAGCTTTAATGAACATCTACATGATCAGTGAATTAAATATAGAAAAATATATGACTTACACTGAAAAAGTGCAAAATGCAGAGGATAATTTTATAATAGATGGTGATAAATTACTTAAGAAAAGGCAAATTTAGAGAAAAAAAAAATACTTTGGAACTGCCAGATGAATAGCACTGGGTCTTTATGGGTTAAAATCAGTCTGGTTGGCTGAATCTGATGGTTGTATGTGAATGAAAACAATGTAAAACCAATGTGGGTTCACTGAAAATGAAGTTATGTTTAAGGTTATGTTCAGAGGAAAAATCCTCATGTGACACCAAGACACTTTAAATGTGAGCCCTTATTTTCCTTCATTCACTAAGTAAACAGTGTTTTACTTTTTAAAGGTTATTCCAGTGCCATTTGAGGTCATGTAAAACTTTGAATGATCTCATTTTCCTCGGGTCAAACCACAGCATAGCTCTGCAGTATTGTTGCTCTGATCTGACACAAAGCGCCACATCGAACGCCTCATCGGCTCCAAACGATCGAATCACCTTCTCTGCTGCTACTCTTGCATTCTAAGTGCTCCTGCTATCAGTTGGTCAGTGGAGCTGTTTCTGTTTGCTCTTCCAGTTGGCGTTGTTGTTAAATGTCATTGGTTTCTGTGAAATGTGCTGCCAAAGCCTCTGAATATAGCTGCCTGTTGCCAAATCACCAGAGAAGTGACCACCGATGGAGCCGTTAGGGCTAATACGACAAACTTGAAGAGGTTTCCACCTCAGTGACGGAAGGACACAGGCTTTTAGAACACATTTCTTCCCCAATTGCCAAAAGCCAGGAAGTATGAGCATATAGCAAGTTTTATTTATAGAGTGCTTTTCAGGACGTTCACAGATGCCATACACAAAAAACAAAAGCTTAAATAATAAAACACACTAAAGACAGAAAACAATATTCTATCAAATATTAATGCTGTTGGGAAAAGTGGGTGAGTTTAGTCTGGTCCCCCACACTACAATGGCCATCCAGGGGTCAATACAGTAAAAGGTCATTCAAAACTATTTTTAAAGGTTCAATATGTAAGATTCACTCATGCTTGTAACAATTTGTTTCCAAAGAAAAGAAGGAAAGAAGGGTGAAAGGATCTGAGGACCAAATTCTTAAAAAAAAAAAAAAAAGTAATAATAATAGTAGTAAGTACCTTATCATGTTATAATATTATAGTACATACTATATATACAGTATATACAGTATACAGGGTGGGGAAGCAAAATTTACAATGAACATTTAGTTGTTTTTTCTCAGCAGGCACTACGTCAATTGTTTTGAAACCAAACATATATTGATGTCATAATCATACCTAACATTATTATCCATACCTTTTCAGAAACTTTTGCCCATATGAGTAATCAGGAAAGCAAACGTCAAAGAGTGTGTGATTTGCTGAATGCACTCGTCACACCAAAGGAGATTTCAAAAATAGTTGGAGCGTCCATAAAGACTGTTTATAATGGAAAGAAGAGAATGACTATGAGCAAAACTATTACCAGAAAGTCTGGAAGATACTATTAAAGAAGAATGGGAGAAGTTGTCACCCCAATATTTGAGGAACACTTGCACAAGTTTCAGGAAGCGTGTGAAGGCAGTTATTGAGAAAGAAGGAGGACACATAGAATAAAAACATTTTCTATTATGTACATTTTCTTGTGGCAAATAAATTCTCATGACTTTCAATAAACTAATTGGTCATACACTGTCTTTCAACCCCTGCCTCAAAATATTGTAAATTTTGCTTCCCCACCCTGTATATATATAGTTTAATAATCACAGGATAAACATTATAATAAAGTGATAGCAGTAATAGTAATAGTAGTCATAACAAAAATATAAGAGTAATGAATATATAAGTACTGTAAGTAAGTAAGTAAGTAAGTAATAATAATAATAATAATAATAATAATAATAATAATAATAATAATAATAATAATAATACTTATTATTATTATTATTATTATTATTATTATTATTATTATTATTATTATTATTATTATATTAACCAGCAGCGGTTGGAGAACTAAATTACCAACAGCAAGAAAACAAACATTACACACTGGAATAAACAATAACCATCATTACACCACAGACATGCACTGTCCCTCTGAGCAGAGATAGAGCAGATGTCCAAAGTTCTATCTCCTCCTCATGTCGTCCTCCTCATCCTCCCTCCTCCTCCCTCCTCCTGCTACTCCTCCTCTCATTGGACCTTCACATAAAGCACATGAATACTTGTTCCACCTCTGGTACTACTTCACCCTGTGAAGTAATCTGTAAGAGAGCTTTTACCAGCTCCAGTTTTTAACCACGTCAGGATGTGGACTCCAAAGGATACCCTGATTGAACCTGAGACCCCGTTACGACACCGGCCCCCGTCACAGCTGAGCCCTGACCACTAGTTCCTGTCACAGCTGAGCCCTCACCACCGAGCGCTGAGTCACTGTCACATCCATAATCACCTTTAAATCAAGACGCACACTGTTTTTATGTCGAGACAACATGGCTTCTTTTTGAGATTTTAGGATGTAGGACTGCAGTGCAGAGGGGGGGTTTGGGGGGGGGGTTGTGGCACCAGCCTGGCGCAGACATCATTCCCGTTGCTCCCTTAGCTGCGCCGCCGCCATCTGTCATCTGCGTGAACATCTGCAAACCCAAGGTGCCCTTGTCACCCAATGTTAGAGCAGTATGTTTGGCTTTTCCATTAAGGAAACCTGGAGTGATTCACCAGAACAAAACCTATTAGACTGCATCGTGTAGCTGTGAATCAGCTGGGTTGCTGAGGCACATTAAATAGTTGGATTCCTCCTCAGGCTACGCCGCCCGCCTGTCTAGCATGTCTGGCTAGCATGACATCTCATCTACTAACTGACTGACAATTTGGCCTGAGCGTACTTTTCTTTATGAGCCTCGGCTCCTCCGGATTTCTTCCTCTGTCTCTCTGATTCTGCTGGAAAACAGATGGCTTCACCCCATCCTCATTTTTAATCTAACTCCTCTCTGTGCACTTGAGGTTAGGACCAAAATTGAAATCATGTTCACATTCGATTCCAGGCTGCTTAAATAGCTGTAGCGCAATAAGGTCCTTTTGTAGCTGCATTTTGGCAGACTGCAACCTAGTCTGAAACTCTGAAGACATCACAGAGAAGCAGCCTCTGTTTGATTTTACAGAGATATTCTCAGACTCAGAGGGCCAGGGGCAGATGGATTGCTGTGTTAAGATGGACAGTGTATTATTCGCTGCTGCAGCTCTCCAGAGAGCCTCTCTGTCTATTGCATATGGTGCTGAGCTGGATTACGGCAACAAGATCACAACAATATGCTCATTGTCCACTATGCAGGGATATAATCTCAAGGATTACTCTCAGATGGAACTGCATGCGGTCTCTCAGGATGATACAGAGCGATATGGGAGATTTTAGGCTCCGTGCATCCTTTTTTTTATAGATTCTCAGATTTTTCGGTCTCCAGAGTTTTATTTCAATTGTCCTTGTCTTTGTTATTATTCCCAGCGCCAGCCTGTGCATGAAGCTGGACACAGCAGCAGCAGCAGCAGCAGCGGGCAAAAGCTTTTTCTTTTTTTTCCTCCCACAGCTGCCTCTCCAAAAGAAACGGGCAAACACATACATGCACACACACAAGTAGCGAGCAAGCTCTCCACCATCTGCCGCAGTGAATGAGCGAGGACGCCGCTGTCGAGTTAGTTGTGAATTTGAAACAGCAGCTGAGAGGACACACTGTGCCCTGACCACACAGAGTGGCATCACTGCTGCCCGGCTGCCTGGCACTACAGGCTCCATCTGACACACACACACACACACACACACACACACACTCAGACAGCACAGGCCAGAAGCACTGGCAGGATGTGGAGGCAAAGGGAAAAGACACTTTTAATTGAGATCTTAACTCATTTCTAGAGAGACAGAGACACGAAAATGAGTCAGTGACATAACACTGATATGACTATGATCTATATATAGATAAGATAAGATAGTTTTATTTACCTTTTGTACACATTCAGGTACACAGGAGTTAATATGCAGAGGTCTCTCAGAGCGCAAGTGCAAAAGATTAAAAAATACAATCAGAGTTACTCAGAGATATAAACAGTATAAAAACTATAATGAAAGCATAAAAGCAGAATAAAAACAATTAAAAAACAGACAGACAGACTTTATTTGTCTTTCCAGATTTTACATCAAAATTCTAAAATTCTCAAATGTAAAATTTTGATGCAGTTGGCTCAGGAGGCAGCAGCAATAAATAAAACAGGCACTATATACAGGGTGGGGAAGCAAAATTTACAATATTTTGAGGCAGGGATTGAAAGACAGTGTATGACCAATTAGTTTATTGAAAGTCATGAGAATTTATTTGCCACAAGAAAATGTCCATAATAGAAAATGTTTTTATTCTATGTGTCCTCCTTCTTTCTCAATAACTGCCTTCACACACTTCCTGAAACTTGTGCAAGTGTTCCTCAAATATTGGGGTGACAACTTCTCCCATTCTTCTTTAATAGTATCTTCCAGACTTTCTGGTAATAGTTTTGCTCATAGTCATTCTCTTCTTTCCATTATAAACAGTCTTTATGGACACTCCAACTATTTTTGAAATCTCCTTTGGTGTGACGAGTGCATTCAGCAAATCACACACTCTTTGACGTTTGCTTTCCTGATTTATATATATATATAAACAGGCACTATATGCATAAACCAGGCCGTATCTGTATAAAACAGACACTATATGTGTTAAACAGGCACTACCCAGCCAGCATGTCCATGTGGGCCCCAGACGGGTTACATTTGGGCTGCATATAAGGGTCCCATGTGGGTTTGTCTGCAGTTTCCATGGTGGCCCCACGTGTGTTTGCCCAGATCAGAACCAGAATCAAAATCACAATTTCTTTATTGTCATTGTATCAAGTACAACGGAATTGAGGTAAAGCTCTCCGGTTCAGTGCAAGTATTTACAGACAGACAACAAATATCACCAAAAGGCACAGTTATTTACATTAAAAAATAAAACGTAATGGCATACTAAGATATTTGTAAAACAGAGAATTTAAGTAGTGCGAATAACATGAGAAGTAGTGCAAATGACATGAAAGAGAAATATTGTGGGATAAATAGTGTGAAGATTAAATAATATAAGATATTCAGGTCTCTGATTCTGACATAATTCACATTTTGCAGGGTTATTATTACAAAATGTACATTATGTTAATTTTATGTACTAGTGTTGTATATGTCTAATAAAAGTCTAATTATGCCAAACACTTTATAAAGAACAAGACAAATTTCCTGGTGTAGAATTGTAAAAGATATGAATTTGAATTGTATTAATGTTTGCATTTGTTAATACACACTGGACATGACAGATGTGAGCTGACTGTTCCAGGTCAAATGTCATCTAAATGATCTAAATGACAAAGCTTGATTGTTTTTTTTACAGGTTCTACTAATGTGGGTACACTGAAGCTGTTCCAGGTCAAGAATATTGAAATCATCATCACATCAGGTAAATATAACACACAGTTTATAGAGTGACCACAAAATATAAAAAAATAAATAAATCATGCAGTGTGGTCATAAAAAGGAATCAGGGTAAAAATAGACTGGGCAGATAAATGTTAAATTAGTGAAATATTTGACTTAGGTATAAAATCCACATAAACAACCAACAAGATGATGTCATTTAAAGACAGAAATAATGATGAAATATGATATTAACTCAAATAATTGCAATATGCAGTAATGTTTTTAATCATAGCAGGCCTAGGAATTAGTCAAATTAGATCAAATAAAACTGAAACACTGAAATGTGTTGTGTTTTTGCTGACCATTTACACAAAATATACCCAAAACACAAAAGAAAAATGTGTATCACAATACTGAGAATAATCGCCTTTGAAACTGTTGCGATAATGATGCTTTAGTTGACGTCACACAAGTCATTTACGATTTCCCCTGTTGAACATTAATCTGTTTATATCATCTAGTGTACACAATATATCATATCACACTGCAGTATAAAAACATCTGATAAATATCAGCTGGGATATACTGTTTTCTTTGTCTTTAGTGTTAATTTTGTTTATATTCTTTCGACAAAATGATTCAGTGAGCCTCTCACACAGTTGGATTTTCCTCCTTTTTATTCAAGATAAACAACATGAACAAAACAAGCACTAGATTTCTCCTGCAATGTACAATAAAATGTAAAAATTAATTTACCATATGTATTTGTATTTAAATGTTTATAATATTTCTATTCATTGCGTGTAGCATTTATTTATATATTTAGTTATTTTTACACTGAGAGTAAGAGTTAAATGATGTTCTGTTCATGTGAATGGGTGGGTTAGGGGTACAGACTATGTATTTAATTTCAAAACAACACTCTACAAATGAATACTGAAGGTTTAATATGTAAAACAAAGTTCAATAAAGATATTGAAAAAAAAACACAAAAAAAAACAGCCCTAGATCCCACAGAGACCACAGATGTGTTTAATGCTGAAATGTCTGTTGTTTTGTGTCATTTAAGTTTAATTATTGAGGTTTTATGTTTTTGTGTTGCTACATGTTTTGTTTTTGTTTTTTTGAGCATCTATTAATTAGCTTCCATCTTGTGTCTGGGTTTTTTTTTTTTGTAAGTTAAATCTTTATTGAGTTTTATGGACAATTATAACAGTAACAAAAAAAGCAAAAACAAAAAAACAGACGCACAAGTTAACAAATGAGTACAAGAAAAACCAATGAGCCCAGGTAGCAACAGTCAGTCTATTGATTTTGTGTAAATATAGTCCATTTATTCCACTTTTGATCCAGTTGTGGTTCTTACACTGGAAAAAAATCTAACTCTTACCAAGTATATTTTTCTCATTTCTAGTCCAAATATCTCATCACAATTAAAATAAGACATAATCACCTGAAGAGGAACTTTTCAGTGAGATAAAAGAACTGATTTTTACACAATAAATCTGGAAAATCTGATTTCAAGAAATCTTACCAAGATAATTTTCACTTGTTCCACTGGCAGATTTTTTGCATGAATTAAGCAAAAAAATATTGAATTAAGCAAAAAAAAAATCTGCCAGTGAAAATTGTCTTGGTCACATTTCTTGAAATCAGATTTTCCAGATCTCTTATATCTCACTGAAAAGTTCCTCTTTAGGTGATTATGTCTTATTTTAAGTGTGATGAGATATTTGGACTAGAAATGAAAAAAATACACTTGGTAAGATTTTAATTTTTTCCAGTGTGCAGTCTCAGTCTGTGTGTTAATTTTTCCATTACAAATATTTCTTCCATTCTGGATATCCACTGGTCATTTGATGGAATGGTTGCCTTCCCCCAATCTCTTGTTACAGTTTTTTTTTTTGCAGCTTTTATGAGTATTTTAACCAAATATTCGTCCTTTTTAAGAATGGTAGTGTACTGAAAGTTTAAAAAATTTAGAACACCAGGAATCAGTGGAATTAAATAACCCAATATATGGTACAGTACGTCCCCAGTCATCTACCACTCCATCTCGTGTCTTTTACATCTTTTTTGTCATGTTGTGTTTTTTGGGGGGGGGGGTTATGTTGCATCTTTTACAGTATTTTCATTTCATTACCATTATCATTCATCTTGACTGTATAATTTACCTGAGCACCTTACAGAGAGTAAAACCAAATTTCATTGTATTGTACAATAGTATTTTACAATGACAATAAAGCTTATTCTGTTCTATTTGACTGACATTTCAATATCATGACTGCCCTTCTCATGCCTAATCTGCAGTATAATTCTGCTGATTATTCTACCTTCTACACTGTTATAATAATCCTGCAAAATGAGAATTATGTGCAATAAAAGAATGCAAAGTCCTCTGTTCTTACAAACACAATGTAATATTTTATTCAATATTTATTCAGGTACAAGTGTACAATTTCTATAGACTTTCATAGATATATACACACTGTTAATATTCATAGATATACACACTGGGTTTTTTTCCTTTTTTTTTTCTTTTCTGTTTTCTTTTTTTTCTTTTTTCTTCTTTTATTTATTTATTTATTTTTAAAAAAGATATACACACTGTTAATATTCATAGATATACACACTGGGGGTTTTTTTCTTTTCTTTTTTTCTTTTTTTCTTTTCTTTTTTCCTTTTCTTTTATTTATTTATTTGTTTGTTTAAAAAGATATGCACACTGTTAATATTAGAGATATACATTTTTTTTTTCGTCTTCTTTTTTCTTTTCTTTTTTCTTTTTTAAATTTTATTTTATTTATTTATTTATTTATTTATTTTTAAAAAGATATACACACTGTTAATATTCATAGATATACACACTGTTTTTTTCTTCTTTTTTTCTTTTCTTTTTTCTTTTTTTCTTTTCTTTTTTTTTTGAGTTTTTTTTAAAAGATATATATACTGTTAATATTCATCGATATACACACTGTTAATATTCATAGATATACACACTGTTTTTTTCTTCTTTTTTTCTTTTCTTTTTTCTTTTTTTCTTTTCTTTTTTTTGAGTTTTTTTTAAAAGATATATATACTGTTAATATTCATCGATATACACACTGTTAATATTCATAGATATACACACTGGGGGTTTTTTTCTTTTCTTTTTTTCTTTTTTTTCTTTTCTTTTTTCCTTTTCTTTTATTTATTTATTTGTTTGTTTAAAAAGATATGCACACTGTTAATATTAGAGATATACTTTTTTTTTTCGTCTTCTTTTTTCTTTTCTTTTTTCTTTTTTAAATTTTATTTATTTATTTATTTATTTATTTATTTATTTATTTATTTTTAAAAAGATATACACACTGTTAATATTCATAGATATACACACTGTTTTTTTCTTCTTTTTTTCTTTTCTTTTTTCTTTTTTCTTTTCTTTTTTTTGAGTTTTTTTTTAAAAGATATATATACTGTTAATATTCATCGATATACACACTGTTAATATTCATAGATATACACACTGTTAATATTCATAGATATACATACTGTCACATACTGTTAACATTGTAAATACTGTCAGTTCATATTTTATGTCTATTTTATTTCACTCTACTTAGTTTTATTCTTATTTTGCTTTTGTTAAATGTCATTCTATTTTCTTATTTTATGTTTTAGTTTTCTTTAGTAATTTTATTTTCTGACGTATTTTTTTTTTATTCATATTGTTTGCACTGGAGTAACACTCCTAATGTCATTGACAATAAAGTCAGTTCTATTCTATTCTATTCTATTCTATTCTATTCTATTCTATGCTATTGTATTCTGTTCTATTCTATTGTGTTCTTTAATATTGTATTGTATTGTATTGTATTGTATTCTATTGTATTCTATTGTATTCTATTCTATTCTATTCTATTCTATTCCACCAGTGACTACATACATAATTGCTGCTTTATGCCTGTTTCAGGGACTTTTTTTCCCTTATTTACGCAAACATTGTGATGTATCAGAAACAACTCTCTCATCATTATTGCAGGAAACGTCTCCTGATAGTATCAGTCGTAACTCTCCCCTCCGTAAAAGGGTTCTTTTTCTTCTTTTCTTTTCTTTCTTTTTTTTTTTTTGTTTCTTTCTTTATTTTTTTTCAGATGGAAAATCTAAACCTCACAGTCTTTGTGAGCTGGTAAAATGTTTTTGGAAATCTTTACAAGACCTTTTCTGAAAAAAAAACTCAACTAAACAGAAATAAAGAGGACTAGGTATCAAGCAGGCGTAGACACTAAGCGTGGAAAAAAGAAGCCAAACAAACCCCGTGGGAGCCCGACATTCAACACCGGCCAAGAAGTGGCGAGCAGAGACCAGCGCCTTTGAAAAGAGCACCTGCATGCTGTAAGAGTCCCAAAAACAAAACCAAAAAAAAAAAAAAAAACTGGTCTCAACAACTCTTTACAACACTGACAGTTTTCTTGCGTCACCCAGGATACCCCCCACCCCCCCTTCCTCCTCCTCCACCTCCCTCTTCTTCATCTAAGGCGACTTCATGTGGACTTCCTCACTGCTGGTCACCTGGTTTGTTGACTTTTCTTTCTGCTCATTTCTTCTCACCTCTGTCCAAACAGCCTCATTAGCAGCCGCTTCATTTCCAGGAACAACCCCAGGCAGGTTAAAGCCCGGCCTGGCCCGGCCCGGCTCGGCTCCGGCGCCGTGGTTTAAATGAGCCTTGGCCTCCGTTTCCCATGGGGAAGCAGCAGCAGAGGAGCCAACAGTATGGTTTCACTTTTATGTGTTTTCAGAAGTCATCCACTTGGACTTTAACGGTGATATTTTTCTCCAGAAGGTGCCTCCTTTCCAAAAGGGACACGTGTTGCTCCCACTAAAATGAAATTCCCTTCTGTGTTTTTTTCATGGTGGTTCTGGGGGGGGGGGGGGGGGGGGGGGGGGGGGGATTAGATTACATTAGATTGCATTAGATCAGATTACATTAGATTCTGTTAGAATAGAATAGAATAGAATAGAATAGAATAGAATAGATTACATTAGATTACATTACATTAGATGGCATTAGGTTCCATTAGATTAGATTACATTACATTACATTACATTACATTACATTATATTGCATTAGATTAGATTACATTACATTACATTACATTACATTACATTATATTGCATTAGATGAGATTACATTACATTACATTAGATTACATTATATTGCATTAGATTACATTACATTAGATGGGATTAGATTACATTACATTACATTAGATTACATTAGATTGCATTAGATTACATTACATTAGATGGGATTAGATTCCGTTAGATTATATTAGATTAGAATAGATTAGATTAGATCACATTAGATTAGATTACATTATATTGCATTTGATTAGATTACATTAGATTGCATTAGATTAGATTACATTAGATTCTGTTAAATTAGATTAGATTAGATTATTTTAGATTACATTACATGAGATTAAATTACATAAAATTAGATTATATTACATTACATTGCATTAGATCAAATTACATAAAATTAGATTATGTTACATTAGATTACATTACATTAGATTGCATTAGATCAAATTATATAAAATTAGATTATATTGCATTAGATTATATTACATTAGATTGGATGACATTAGATTAGATTTCATTAAATTACATTACATTAGACTTTATTGATACCACAAAATTCAACGATCAAGGCAGCAACAGAATAAACTTTAGAAAAATACTGTGTATGCATAAAGATAGTGCAAAAAAACAATATAAAATAATGGTAATAAAAAGTTTACCAACAAGGTAGAACCATGGAACTTCATCTGAAGATCTTCCTCTGTCTTTTCTCAGAGTTTGGAGTATTCAGACCTAAAACACCGGGAAGGGACAACGAGCAGTTTTCCATGTGAGTTCGTCTCACATTCTGCCCGGTCTGTGCACAGTTCTGTTGGAACAGAACATGTTTAAGTCAGAGTGAAAGTACAATTTTAGCTCATTTTCCAGATCATAAAAACCCCACAATAAAACACGCTTTTCTTTTTCTCTTCATTTTTTTTTTCATTTCACAAAGCACATGGGAAATCATAACTGAGATGCAAGCAACAAAATTATTAAAAAGAAAAATAAGATCCATAAAATGAAAACAGTAAAAAAAAAAAAAAAGAGAGAGAATGAGAGAAAAGGAGCTCTGACCCCAATAAAAAGGAATGAAGTACAAGTCTGTTGAGGTAATAAAAAATAAAGTCTGAATGCCGTTTATTGTAAAACATGTCCTTGTCATTTCGCAGAGCCCACAGCAACATCATCACAACATGTGTTTGCGACTCAACAACAGTCCACAGCTGTCCACGGTCCGACACACAACTACCAAAGATGGTGCAAATCTGCACAGTTGAGCTGAGCTGGAAACAAATGTTGAAGACATTGCTGAGGTACGTGATTGATTATCGATCACTGTGGCTTTGATTTTCCTGCAGATCAAACAAATTCAGAACCACTTGTACTTACATAATAAAAGTGTTTCCAGTTAAGACATTACATTTGTCCTCCTGCAGAGACATCTGCCAAAGACTCCCAGAGCAGCGTCTTCAGTTGTGTTTTTAATTATTTTATTGATCATTTATAACTTATTTAACCAGGAAAAAAGCTCATTGAGATTAAAAATCTTTTTCCAGAGTGTCGTGGCCAAGACAGGAGCAGCAGAAGTTGCACAAAATAGAACTCACATCCATACGTCCACATTAAAAATATACATAAAACACAAGAAAAGTCCTAAAATCATGCATAAAACACTAAAATAATAATAATAATAATAATAATAATAATAATAATAATAATAATAATAATAATAATAACAATGGATTGGATTTATATAGCGCTTTTCTAGAAACCCATAGAACCCAAGAACATACATTTAAAACACCCCCATTATTTTAAAAGGTACTAAAAGTAGAACAACTATGTTCCTTAAAAGCGTCTCAAAGCAGAACTCGATTCAGTCAGTTAGAAAAATATTGAACTAAATCTTCCTTATTTTTTCTATTTCAGTTATATAACTCCTTCACTGAGTTTTCAGAACACAAAGCAGATGAAACCATAACTAATGCTGGATGAGGTACTTTGTAAACTGACACCAACATTATAGTGTGATTTTTTTTTTTTTTTTTGTAAATATTGTCGCTGTCGGGTGGAAACCTCTCATGTCCAAAACAGTTATTTTTCAGGAAACTGGAAAAACAATGTATATTCTCAATGATAATAATAATAATGGATTAGATTTCTATAGCGCTTTTCAAGGCACCCAAAGTGCTTTACATCATTGATCCATTATTCATTCGCTCTCATATTGGACGACCCACTCTTCCTCCTGAGCCATGGCCGCCCCAAATAAATGAATGGAGTTAACAGATGTAGTCACAAGCCATTTTCAACACTTTTCATCAGTTAAATATTTATAAAAACGTAATGACTGACCAATAGAATCATTTTATATTAAAAAATTTAAAATGGACTTACGAGGTTTCTGCCTGATAGCGACAATATATATAAATATATATACATATATACACTGACAAAAAATGAAACAAATGCTGTAACAATTCAATAGTTAGTGAATTATAAAGTACTCAGCGTATTGAGGGAGGACTTTACATGCTCGGTAGGTTTAATATTATAACACAACAACAATATATTGTAGTTCTGTTTTTTCTATGTTGCAGTTTTCTCCTTAAACATGTGAGAACTGTTTTATTTCTCACAGATTCAGTCAGATTTTGTAACATTTTGTTCGGTCCATCAAACTTAATAGTAAAAGCCTTCATTATAGACATGGAATTCATCATCATACAAAAAAACAAAAACACGATGTAGTGTGAAATCACCAGGATCTAAAGAGTATTAATCTCCTGCTTATTTTCCTGTTAAGCAATTAATTTCTTAACACTGACATCAGATCAAAAAAGTTGAGTTGTTTTTATCTAAAGGCTCAATTACCCAATTTTCTGAGACGTAAAACTAAGAAATTAAGCAAATTCTCTCATTTATCATGATTCATAAGTAAAAGCGAGAATTGTTTTTCTTTTTTTTTCATAAAAAATAATTTGTCAATTACCAAATAATAAAGCAAATTAAATAGTAACAGAAAATTTGATAGAACACTATTGATTTGTGCCCTCCTAACACATTTACAATGTATAAAAGAATAATGTGACTTTGTGTTAATCATCACTTGTGTTCTGGTCGTCTGGTTTCCAACACGTGCCTTCACATGAACGTCAGTACAAACCAGTTTAAAATGACACTGGAAGTGAGTGTCAGAAGAAAATATGATCATATTTGTGCGGTCCATTAATCTGTGTCTCTCCATTGTAAACTGATGTAAATGTCGTGGTTTAGACTTTAGATTGTACAAATGTTTAAACACACACTGGTGGACGTTACAGAGGGTAGGTACGGGGTTTTGTTTTTAGTTCAGTTTGTTTCTTTGTTTGTTAACACTGTAGCAGCAAAACTACTGGTTGAATTCATACTAAACTGGGTTTATAGCTTGCCAGTAACCCAGAGCAGATGTGATTACATTTTGGGAAAAGTAGGTCAAAGTTCAAATTTTTTATGAATTTTTCCATTTTTTTCTTTTTCCCATTTACATATAACAGACAAAATTTGTCTATGCTGACATCAGCACACGCATAGACATGATGACATCAGCTGTACTGACACCAAAATAAGCTACAATATGTGCAAGGGGCGGAGTTTGTTGTGCCTGGCACCACTTGTTTTATTTTTATGATTATTATCTATTTTTAATCTGGATTTATTTGGACAATATTTAACAACAGAATCACAGCAGTTTTAAGACATGTCCATGTCATGTCGGCTCCCAGACTGTCTGAATTTGTCTGTCATTTATGTTGTCTGTCATTTCCTGTTTTATTTTGTTAAGTTTTCCTCATGGGTCATGTCTGGTGTCTTTACTTCCCTTCCCTGATTGTTTCACCTGCGCTGATTACCTGACTCCACCCTGATGTGTTCCACCTGTGTCCAATTGTCTTCCCGCCCTCTTGTGTATTTAAACCCTGTGTGTTCTACACTGTTCTAGTTCGTGTTCTACACTCGTGTGCTCACTTACCAGCGTTTTGGATCCTGTCTGTCCATTGTGACCCGTTTCGTCTTCCGACCACCGATTCTGCCTGTTCCTGTTTTGCCTGCTCGTCTGTGACCTGGTTTGTTTACCCGACTCCGATTCTGCCTACTCCCTTTGGTACCTCTGCCTCCAACGATCACCTGTGTATCGACCTCGCCTGGATTACTGACCGTGAGTTTTTGCCTGTCCCTCATGTACCGTTGCTTTCTGATCTGCTCTCCCGTGTATGACCTGGCCTATTTTTTGACATCCCTCTGTTTTGCCCTGTTCAGGTTGCTGTTGGGATTACTCCAGCTCGGCCGTGCGGACCACCCGCTGACCCCGCTCACAGCCTGGACGTCGAGTCCTGAATCACATGCCTTCACAGACGTGTTAACAACTCTGAGCTGTGTTTTTTCGTTTGTGATTGTGTTTAATAAACACCCTCAACTTGTCATCTGCGTTCTGGTCTTGCATTTGGGTTCAGCCTCTGTACTAGACCCGTTACAGTCCACATCTGGAGGAGTTTGAGCTTTTATTAAAACATTCTAATGTACAACTGAAATGTGGTGTTTCTGGGTGAAACTTTCTATCTTTAGCTGTGTTTCCATTACCCTCAGAAACGCGCAAAATGTAAACTGCGCAATAGAAAACTGATAATGGAAACACAGAAATGTTGGAAAAACTGTCAAAGATCGCACAAAAGTTTTTACACTCTCATGAGGTGGTTTTTGAGACGTTTCGATATAGAAGTACAGTGCAAAAGTGTAATGGAAACACATTTGGTTCATTTGGACCCATGTGGTCCCGGTGGTTTTGCTCAGTCCAAACGTCTCCCCTTTGACCCTGGACTCAGAACAGGTGGTTCTAGTTTGTTCAAGACAATAGACACTGGCTTTAGTGGAGGAACTGCTTCCCCAGGGCAGGACCAGTCTGGTACCACCAGAGGTTCAAGAACATCACACAGTTCAGTAAACGGTACCCGGGTCATTTGGAAATTCTGGACCCACAACTTGTTGGTGAATTCCTGATCTCCAGTCCTGTCCCATAAATCTATTCTGCCATAAATAAGGACTTTGCCTTGGGCCGATTCTCCGTTCCCTTCTGTAGTTGAAGACAGTCAGTGCAATAGCAGTAGATGAACCGACACTACAGTGGAAACACCGTGGAGGTTTGGATCCAACTCAGTGAAACATCTGCCCTAAACCAGGGTCTTACGAGAACTAAACTGTATTTTCCGAGAATTTTGGCAAGTCACCAGACAGGACTTTACTAGAATCACGCATCAGAAGCCAAACACTCTTCAGTGGAAACACCTGTATGTAGCAATTGGACTTTGTCGAATTTGTAGAAATATCGCTTTTATTTTGTGGAAAACTGTAATGGAAACCAGCTAGTGAATGTTTGGAGCTTTCTAGGAATACAAGGAACAGCTTTGGGTAGTTTTGTCATCTAATACTGAATTTACACAGGCTGATAGTCTTATTGCACAGATGTATTTAGTGGGATGAAAATACAAGAAAATACAAATACAGTAAAGTTGCATCTGAAGAGAAGAGAGTTTTAACCCTTTGTAGGACACTCATAGAAATATTCCGAAAGTCAAAATTTCAACCTTAGTGTGTTTTTGGAGGACACTTGTCCACATCCACATTATCCCTTTGAACATCATTCCTTACAGTAGTATCTTTACTTCATGGTACCGAACAAAGCAGGTCCACTCACTGTTCATGCAGAGGTGGACCTTACAGACCCTGGAGACCACATTTGAGATTGTTGGTTCACTGTTCTTACTATAACTGTTGCTGTCACTGTCTTAAAATGTATTTGGAAATGACCAAAAAGTCACTTGACCAGTAAAGGGTTAAAGGAGTCAAAGGCCCAATCCCAAATCACCCCTTGGCCCTTGCACTTGGCACTACCCCTTGAAATGGAGCTGCAGGGGGTAGGAGTTGAAATATCCCCCTATGAAATGGGACATCCCTTCCAGACCTGTTACGTCAAAAGCAGTCATGGGTGCCGCTATAAACAGACGCGATAACTTTGTTTCTGAAAATATTCTCCATGCCGTCACCAGCTGTAACCGTCTTTGTTCCGTGGGCTTTGGGCATCTTTTGCAGCTATCAACCACAAACCGCAAAAATGCGATCTGTAACACAATGAAACGGCATTAAATCAATCAAATGATTAAGTTGTTTACGAAGAAAATAGGTACATTTTTGTGTTTCTTTCATCACACTGCTGTACTTTTTTGTTGTGTTTACTTCCATCTTGCCAAAAATTTGAACAGAATTATGGGAGATTTCTCATACCCCTCCTTTTGTAATGTGGTCCTGAAAAATCTCTGTTTCAAGGGTTAAACAGCCCTTCCCCTCTGACTCATTGAGAATCTGGACACCCCTACCCCTTCACATGAACTCGCAAAATGGAGGGGGAGGGGCGAGGGGTGATTTGGGATTGAGGCAAATAGTTTAGTCAGAGCTTTTATGGACTTTTATTTGACTTTTTGACTTTTGAAAAGAGGCGTCATCAGGTCTGTCTGGTGATCCATCCTTGGTTTAATTGCACATTTAATAACCAATATTTTTTTCTGAGCTGTTCTACCTGAAGTCAATAAACTTCCCTTTGATTTGATTTCTTCCCGCTTTAAAATTGGTCCAGGTAGCTCAGGGGTGAACGCCAACACATGATGGGGAGGGCGTCAGATGAGATGTGATTGGTGGGAAGAGGGAGGGAGAAGCCGAGAGATGGATGAATTAGGAGTGGTAGAGAGAGAGGCAGAGAGAGGGAGGAGGGGATGGTCTTTGAGCAGATAGAGGGAGGTAAAAGTGAAAGCAGATGGCAGAGCTGGCACCTGTCTCGCACTAAAATCTGTTTGGAGCCCTTTTCCACATGGCTTTTAAAAAAGCCAATTCTGCATTTTATGCCAAAAAAAAGACACTCTCAGGTTTTAACCCTTTGTGACCATGCCCTCCCTTAGCATTTCAGTCATAATAGGACCCCCCCCCACCCTTCCACTCCATCCCCACCCTCTCACTCTGAACAGGAGGAGATACAAAACCCCTCTCAAATCCTTCCACTGCGTCTCGCCCGGGCCTTGTAAGCAAACAGAGGGGGCATTCAGTCCAGGAGAGTCTCATTTAATGCCTTCATCTGTGGGCCACATGCTGCACACAACAGCACAGGGACACAACGGACGACGCAACAGACGATGCAACAGACGATGCAACGGATGACGCAATGGACGACACAACGGACGATGCAACGGATGATGCAATGGACGACGCAACAGATGATGCAACGGATGAGGCAACGGATGGCGCAACAAATGACACAACGTACGAAACAATAGACGACGCAACGGATGACTCAAAGGATGATGCACTGGACAACGCAAATGATGACGCAACAGACGACACAACTGACAACGCAAAGGATGACGCAACAGACGACACAACTGACAACGCAAAGGATGACGCAACAGATGACACAACTGACAACGCAAAGGATGACGCAACGGACGAAGCAAAGGATGATGCAACGGACGACACAACGGATGACGCAACGGATGACACAACTGACAACGCAAAGGATGACACAACGGACGATGCAAAGGACAATGCAATGGATGACTCAATGGACAACAAAACAGATGACAACGACGACGCAAGGGACGACACAAGAGATAACACAATGGACGGCATGACAAACAACATGATGGACAACGCAACAGACAACGCAAGGGGTGACGCAACAGACAACACAACAGATGATGCAATGGACGATGTAACACACAAGGGGCGACACAACAGACGATTCAACGGATGACACAACGGATGACTCAAGAGACGATGCAACGGACGACACAACGGACAACACAACAGTTGACGCAACGGATGACACAATGGATGACGCACACACACAGATGCCTAGAGCGTCCGGCATCGTCCGGGCTAAACAGGCCTGTATTTGTCAACTGACAACGCTTGCTCCATACGTCTCAGGTGCCTCTGTCTCAAATAAACGTACTGATACTTGACATATCAGCTCATTTAATAACAATCAGCTTCCGCATTAGAGCCAAAAGACCCAAATTTCAGTTTGTCAAATTTGTTCATGCTCATGTTGCTGTCATGTTGCTGATGTCATGCTGAGTCGCACTCTGTTTTGCGATTGAAGTCAGTTGTTGTTGATGACCAATAACTTCCCAAAGTCAGGGACCCTTGGTCCACCAGACAGAGTCCTTCCTATGGGTCAGTACACTCATGCCAGAACAGTCTAGTGCAGGCACTGGCTTTAGCTTTACAGCCTTAAGAGACGTTTTGGACCCAAAACACAAGAAAGAAATCTGTCTGGAGCCATGAAAACCATATTTAAACCATCTATGTTTTACCATGAGGTAGCTGCTCTGTGGTAGCTTATATGGGTTTAGTTTACTATTGAACTTTGCATTATAATAAGGCAATGTTTGGTGCTTTTATGAAATCATGGAGCTACAATGAAGAAAACATTGAAGTGCCTAATATTACTTTGTGTAATGGAGAAAACCCCCACTCATAATAATATTGGATTGCATTTTATGTTTATAGGCTTAAGTTGAAACATACTATGATCAAATTAAAAATAAGTACATCATGTTGAATTTGGAAAAAAAAAAACAGGAAATACAGTGTGACACACTTTGGTTGATATAATGACAAAAATTATTTTGTCATAATATCAACCAAAGTCTATGCACATTTTTGCACATGGACAATGTTAGAATAGTTTTAAGCCTACACCAGTGTTAAATTGTTTTTTAATCTATTCAGTTCCTCAAAGCCACAGGGAGCGATGGGTTGGACACCCCTGGACTAGTGAGAGCAGACGATGTCCAAACCCCAGCTCAGATTTTCAATTAAACACTAACACAAGATCGTGGTATTTAGTAGAAGACTCCTCATTTCATGTATAAAGGTGAAGTAGACTTTACCTGATCCACTTTACAACAAATTATACTTTAAATCCATAAAAAAGTTCCTTTTCACATGCCTGTGATTGAACTCTTCCTTCTATTTCACTGTGTGATGGACTGTTTTTTCCTTCTGGACTTCTGTACATGTAAACATCATTTCAGTCGTTCTTTGATGATGTTACTCTTTTTATGTGGTTCGCTGTGTCCTGCCTGTTTTCTCATGTGTTCCTTTTAAACACACTGAATTGCTGTTGTGCATGAAATGGACCATAATATGTTAATACATTGTAAGTTAAATAAGTTTGATTATATGTAATGCAGATTATACTGCAAATGCTCATCTCTTTCTCATTTTTGTACAATTTTTAATAGACTCCATGCTTAAAGTAGCGTATGACTTTCAACACAATTTTTTTTTTAAATTTGTAAAACCTGAGTAATATCCTAATTACCACTACTCCATTAGTTTTTCCATGTTTATGCACATGAAAAACTACGAAGATGACTCCATCATAAACACAGTCCAATTGTTTACATAATAAACTGAAACGTCACTCGGGGTTTTTCGGAAATTTTGTCGTGAAAGTGCATTGTGGGAATGGGAATTCCCTGCAGCTGCAGTTTGTCTGTCTGTTGGTGAAGCTGAATGTGTCTGTTACCTCCATCCACCGACTAAACTCACTCTGGAAAACACCCCTGGTGGACTGGAGAAGTTTACGTTGTAGTGATCTGACTCGTTTTCTTACTGAATCTGTGATAAACCGCTTTCGCTTCCCACAATGCACTTCGCAACAAAATTTCCGAAAAGGCCCGAGTGACATTTCAGTTTGTTTTGTAAACAAGCGGACTGTGTTTATGATGGAGTCATCTTCGAAGTTGTTCACCGTGAGGGAAGTGATTCAGGTGCATAAGCACAGAAAGACTAATGGATTAGTGATAATTAGGATGTGACTGGGGTTTACAAATGTAAAAAACAAAAATGTGATGAAAGTCATACACTGTTTTAAGCATTGATAAATGAAGCACTAATGGATTATTTATTGATGTTTTATTTAAAGATCCTATGTTAACATGGTGGTTGAACATATGATCTGTTATAAATCAAAGTGTTTTGGTTGTCTACATCCATGACGGCAGCTGTAAAACATGTGTTCTTGGGCGCTCTGGACAAACTTTCCACAAAAATCCTTCACTTCCGAGTTCTTCAGTGCTTCATTTCTGCTCCATGGCAGAAAATACAGTGTTAGGCAGCATCAGAAATTCCATCAACTTCCAACACAACACAGACTCCAAAATAAACAATGTGTAGCACATGCAATTCTACAGATTGAGCCTTTAAAATGTTCTGCCATCTAATCAGCCACTGGGTTCATTTATTACTTCAATATGAAAATCAACTACAAAATGACCAAAGTCATTAATAAAATTTAGCAGCAGCATGGGTGTGAATTCTGTAACTGTCACATGATGTCAACTGTCTGAGTCTCTGTAAGTGGATTTTCAAAGCACCAGTATGAATTTATATAGAAAACCCATGAAATAGGAATTTATAATCACAAATGCTTTACATTAATATTAATATAAATATTCTTCCATACAGAGAGCTGCTGGTTCACATTCATCACTGAACAATATGAAAAACAGCTTGTAAATCTATGGCCATTGTTGAAATAATGATATTTACATGAAGTAACAGCTTTGTCGCATGATGATAATTGTTTTGGCATGTTGATGTTAACACTGTATAAATGAATTAACATATAAAATACAAAATATGGCTTTAAAGGCAGTATCTGTCCATGGAGACATTTTAATATTTTTGTAGTGAAAAACAGGTGATAATTACATGTAACAATATAAAAATTAAACAGATGACAGTAAAATGGATATTTAAACACTTATATGTATCTCATATGTAAGTGTTAATTATTACTTAACTAACAGAATGATTTCCACGTTATTTTCCATCATTTCACATTAGGTCGATGCTTTTTTTAATCTCCTTTCATTGGGCCCCTTCTCTTTTATTGCTCTCTGTCATTATTATTATTTCAGTCATAGGCTACGTTCACACAGCAGGTCTTAATGCACAATTCAGATTTTTTTGGGGGGTGAAATCCAATTTTTTTGTGTGTTTGTTCATTTTACACATTAAATGCGACTTCTATCAGTTTTGAGTCTGAACTGAATGTGACCCTGAAGTGACCCACATGCACAAAAGAGGTCCTGATGGAATACGTGACCACACAAACACACACTGTGTTTACGGAATGAAATATGTTTTTCCTGCCGCTTCTCCTCCTGAGAATTGTGACGTTTGTCGCATTTAAATGACATAAAGGCTGGATGAATGCGACCTCAGACGGAAGTCGCATTGCAAAATATCAGATATGTATTGGATTCAGGACCACATATGTAAGTAGCCTGGGTCGGATTAGTGCTTTTCAAACTGTCTAACAGATCACAGGTCACATATGGAAAAATAAATCAGATTTGGGCCACATTTGGCTGCAGTCAGAACATATATTTAAGTCACTGACGAAAAATGCTTGGACATTTTCGGACATTTTGTTCACGATGCCTAAAAGACTACCATCATACAACGAACAGAAAAAGACAAATCAGACAATTAATCACCAACTAAAATGTCAATATTGTGACAACTCTAATCTGGAAAAAATCTAAATCTTACTAAGTGTGTTTTTCCTCATTTCTTGTCAAAATATCTCGTCACACTTAAAATAAGACGTAATCACCTACAGCAGTGTTTTTCAACCTTGGGGTCGGGACCCCATGTGGGGTCGCCTGGAATTCAAATGGGTTCGCCTGAAATTTCAAGTAATTGATAAAAATAAAAATATAAATGTACAAATAAAAAATATATGGTGAGTTGACAGAGACAATCACAAACATAAAAGACAAACTGTGAGTGTGAAACTGCAGCACTGTGGTTCTGTTTATCTGTCAAATGTTCATTGTGGTCAGTTTCAGATGCTGCAGCTCTTTCATAATTCAGTTTCAGTTCTTGTTTGTTCAGTATTAATTGTCAGCCTTATAAATCACAGCTGGACTGACTGCACATACCCTGACCAAAGAAAATAAAATTCTCACTGTGCACAGTAATCTACACCTGGCTTTTCTGCCTCCGTCCATAATAATATACATTATATCGACTAAATGTCCTCTAAAATTAATGGGTATATGATGATGTTTTATGTGTCTTTTATACTTCTAGTAACACTTTTTTATGCTGCTTTTTTTTTTTTTTTTTTTTTTTTACATATTTATGCTGTCAGGGTTTTTCTTTTAAATTTTAGTTTTTATACTATTTCATGTACATTATTTATACTTTTTATGGCACCTAGGATGATTGCACTTTTTAAAATTTCATTGTACCTGTAAAATGACAATAAAGACATTCTATTCTATTCTATTCTATTCTATTACTTGCAACATAGTATAGCCAACTATTATATGATCAAAAACAAATTAATTTTAGTAAAAAAAAACGTCTCTGTTTCGAATGTCTGGGGTCACCAGAAATTTGTGATGTTAAAATGGGGTCACGAGACAAAAGAGGTTAGAAACCACTGACCTAAAGAGAAACTTTTCAGTCAGATATAAGAACTTATTTTTAGAAAATAGATCTGGAAAATCTTATTTCAACAAACCTTACCTACATGATTTTCACTTTTTTTTCAGATTTTTTTCATGAATTATGCAAAAAAATCTTGAATTAAGCAAAAAAAAATCTGTCAGTGGAACAAGGGAAAATGATCTTGGTAAGATTTCTTGAAATCAGATTTTCCAGATCTATTGTCTATAAATCAGTTCGTATATCTCACTGAAAAGTTACTCTTAAGGTGATTATATCTTATTTTAAGTGTGATGACATATTTTGACTAGAAATGAGAAAAATACACTTGGTAAGATTTAGATTTTTGCAGTGAAGTATTAAAATGTAGTGAACTTAAAAGGAAATTCACCTCAGAAACACATTAAAATGTAAAAATATTGAGTAAACTGTAAAAGTTGATGGACTTTATCTCTGATGAAAATGTAAAAGTTGACAATGTGCATTTACTGTGTAGGAGAGGAAGTGAACTTTATGATTTTTTTTTTGTGTATTTATTGGACTGTAGCAGCTGCAGCAGTTTAACAAATGCTGTCATTTTACTGGAAAAAGTTGACACTTGTAATGAGGAAATTAAAATCAAACTTTCGAATCCAAGCTTGAACTTAATTTTAACCAAGACAAAAGGAACTAAAGTCAACACTGGAATCAATATACTCTTGATTTTATTTGATTGTGACATAATTCAAGCAACGTGCTGCATATTTATAGTTATTTCTGATTTTCAGTTCTTATTCCTGCATAATCAAAACATTCACTTTTCATCATCATAAAAACCACAATACACTGCAGATGTAGAAGTATAATGAAATTTATGTCATAAAATACAATTAGCACAACATGGTTACAGCTCTGTTTGACTTTTAAGCAGGTCTTTACGTCTGTTGTAGAGGATGTAATATGTGGAGCTGCTTTTATTTCAGTTCAGTGTGTTCCAGAGTTGACAGCCCGTCATGGACAAAGTACGCCGACGGTCCAAATTTAGATCTGCAGTGTGGTATTTGATATTTTCCATTCACATGCTTCTAGTTACTCTGTTCCTGACATGTCTTTGGATTTATCTGGAAAGAACCTCTGGGGCTGAACCCATGAAACATTTGAAGACGACTCAGACAAAATAAAAATGACTGAAGCTCTTCAGAATAAGATGAATGGACGTCTAACAGGCTTTGGTCCAACTCTGAAGAAATTAACTGATGAACAGAACAGAATAAGAATAGAATAGAATAGAATAGAATAGAATAGAATAGAATAGAATAGAATAGAATAGAATAGAATAGAATAGAATAGAATAGAATAGATCTTCATTGCCACTGTTACAGAAACAATGAAAATCTGTTTAGCAGCAAAAACAATTAGTGCAAAAAAGGACTGAAAAAAAAAAAAATCACACAAATACTGAAAAATGTAGGTAATGTACAAAAGCTACGGGCTAAAATATTAACAAAACATATACTACTAAATATTACAAAAACTACTGACATATACAAAAACTAACTCTAAACTACAGATGACAAATATGTACAACAAATAAGGATATATACAGGTAATATATAGGATATATATACAGGTGATATGGGATATATACAGGTAATATATAGGATATATATACAGGTGATATAGGATATATACAGGTAATATATGTAGGATATATACAGGTGATATGGGATATATACAGGTAATATATAGGATATATATATACAGGTGATATGGGATATATACAGGTAATATATAGGATATATATACAGGTGATATGGGATATATACAGGTAATATATAGGATATATATATACAGGTGATATGGGATATATACAGGTAATATATAGGATATATACAGGTGATATGGGATATATACAGGTAATATATAGGATATATATATACAGGTGATATGGGATATATACAGGTAATATATAGGATATATATACAGGTGATATGGGATATATACAGGTAATATATAGGATATATATACAGGTGATATAGGATATATACAGGTAATATATGTAGGATATATACAGGTGATATGGGATATATACAGGTAATATATAGGATATATACAGGTGATATAGGATATATACAGGTAATATATGTAGGATATATACAGGTGATATGGGATATATACAGGTAATATATATAGGATATATACAGGTGATATGGGATATATACAGGTAATATATATAGGATATATACAGGTGATATGGGATATATACAGGTAATATATAGGATATATACAGGTGATATGGGATATATACAGGTAATATATAGGATATATACAGGTGATATAAGATATGTAATATATAGGATATATACAGGTGATATGGGATATATACAGGTAATATATAGGATATATGCAGTCAATATAGGATATATACAGGCAATATAGCATATATACAGGTGATATAAGATATATACAGGTAATATATAGGATATACACAGGTGATATGGGATATATACAGGTAATATATATAGGATATATACAGGTGATATGGGATATATACAGGTAATATATAGGATATATGTGGTAATATAGAATATATACAGGTTATAAATAGGATATATGCAGTCAATATAGGATATATACAGGTGATATAGGGCATATATATATATAGGTAATATATAGGATATATACAGGTAATATATAAGATATATACAGGTGATATAGGATATATACAGGCAATATAGGATATACAGGGTGGGGAAGCAAAATGTACAATGAACATTTAGTTGTTTTTTCTCAGCAGACACTACGTCAGTTGTTTTGAAACCAAACATATATTGATGTCATAATCATACCTAACACTATTATCCATACCTTTTCACAAACTTTCGCCCATATGAGTAATCAGGAAAGCAAACGTCAAAGAGTGTGTGATTTGCTGAATGCACTCGTCACACCAAAGGAGATTTCAAAAATAGTTGGAGTGTCCATAAAGACTGTTTATAATGGAAAGAAGAGAATGACTATGAGCAAAACTATTACCAGAAAGTCTGGAAGATACTATTAAAGAAGAATGGGAGAAGTTGTCACCCCAATATTTGAGGAACACTTGTGCAAGTTTCAGGAAGTGTGTGAAGGCAGTTATTGAGAAAGAAGGAGGACACATAGAATAAAAACATTTTCTATTATGGACATTTTCTTGTGGCAAATAAATTCTCATGACTTTCAATAAACTAATTGGTCATACACTGTCTTTCAATCCCTGCCTCAAAATATTGTAAATTTTGCTTCCCCACCCTGTATGCAGTCAATACAGGATATATACAAGTAATACAGGATATATACAGGTGACATCCAATATAAACTGGTAATATGGGATATATAGAGGCAATATAGGATATCTATCTATCTATCTATCTATCTATCTATCTATCTATCTATCTATCTATCTATCTATCTATCTATCTATCTATCTATCTATCTATCTATCTATCTATCTATCTATCTATCTATCTATCTATCTATCTATCTATCTATCACACACATACATACATACAAGGGAGGATTAAAATAAAAAATGTGCATGTGTTGTGAGTATTGTACTGTCCAGACTGTTAGACTGGGGGTGTGGGTGGGGGTGTGGGTGGGGGGTACATTTAACTGCTTGTGTGTAAAAACTGTGCTCTAGTCTGTTTGTTTTTGTTTTTAGTGTCCTGAATCTCCTTCCAGAGGGGGGAGGTGTTATTCAGAGTACTATTCAGAGTTTTTGGCTGAAAACAATATCAAATGGACCTCCATCCTGGGTCTGTGTTATTTAACCCATTTAATTTAATGAACAAATTGCCAAAAGCCTCTGGTCAGCCGTGCCTCAGATCCACAGAGTTGGACTGTAGTTGTCCAAACCCACCAGCAGAGGGTACCAGAGGACACACATGTCTGCTTCAGCCTGTCTCATCTTCCACTTCACAACACTACACACATTCAGACTGAAAGTCCAACACAACGGCTGCAGCACATACACCTGTCAAAGGTTGTTGTCACCCACCCGTTTCAACTCCCACCAAAACTTTTATAAACTCAAAATAGCTCTCCCCCTCCCCCTCTTACGTTTTTTTTTTTTTTTTTTTTTTTCCGAGGGAACCACAAATTGTCTCCAGATTTTCACACATAGTAACTTAGTGTTTTGGGCTATTTGGAACTGAAACAATTACAAACAAACCTGTATTATAGCCTTTCTCAGCTAATGGGCCTGACTAGAAAAGACAAGAAAATCAGCCCGTTCTGTTTTCCCCCCTCAGGTTATTTTAGATTGTGGGCTCATTTTCTAATTATGGTGGCCATTCTTTGAGCATGCTGAACATGTTTCTCAGTAATTTTCTGCCTTTAATGAAAATCTGCACACAGAAAAAAAAAAAAAGAGTCCAGACCATTCATGGTTCCTTTGACACACGTCTCTTCTTCATTGTTTTATAAATCATAGTATGAGCTTTCACTTTCTTTGTGACGTGCTGACAGAGTTACAAGTTTGGTGGAAAATGGTGCGTGTCTGAAGAAATAAATGAAAAAGCAGACAGGCAGGTAGTGAAAAAGAACGACTAAAACTGAGTGGAAAGACAAAAGTTGGTGTTGCACGGCAGGCAGCTAGTGCCCCGTGCAGGATTTGAGCTTCTCGCTTGCGGTGGTGCCCAGAGGTTGTTGCCATGCAACTCAATGTGGCACATACACACACATGCACACTTATGCACACACAAACACACACACACACAAGCACCAACAATGGTCTGCTTTATGAGGTGCCCACTGATGCCATGGTAACCTCGTCGTTCTGGGCAAGACGGGCAGAGCGGTGTGCCAAAAAAATGCCATGCTTCCCTTTTTTTCCCCTTTTCTCAAACCACGTTGCCCAGAAACCTTTTGAAACTTAATAAGTGAAACCAGTGGGCAGACAAATTACGACGGGAGTGTGTGAGTGAGAGTGGGGGAGTGGGTAAACTTTGGAGTTTTAGTGTATCCTGTCTCTCAGGCATAAATTTAGCCTCGAGTGGAAAAATGATGCAGGATGATTGCAGATCACAAATTTACAGTGTGGGCTCTGACTGTGGAAGGCCGTAAAACTTCATTAGAACAGGACTTCGCAAACACTCTGGCTTAATGATATACAACTGCGCCAAATCTGTTCCGCTGGAGTATGAGAGTCAGAGTGCAGAGGTGAGTGAGGCACATGTTTGGCCAGACTCTACTATCAGAAACTTTTTGGAGTAGTACTCCTCGGTGGAATTATCAGTGGCTGTTCACTGTGAGCTCTTGACCTGTGGGGTGAATGCGGTGCAGTTACATAACAGAGAGCAGAGGACAAAAGGGCTCCGAACAGGGCCGTGGCTTTCTGTGTTGGCAGGAATATTTCAGGTGAAATGGTTCTGATGGAAAAATGGAGTCTCCACTTAGTATATTTACTAATGTAAGCAGCTCAGTGTGTGTAAGAGGGTCCGTGAGGGACTGTGAGTGGGGTTGCTCCAGCCGTTTCCACATATAACCGGGGGTCATCTAGGCATTGCGCCCAGTCCCAGTGCTTTTAGGCCCCGCTGAGGCCTGGTGAGATTAAAAACAGCACAGAACCATGACTGGAAGCAAGAGACGGAGGAGGAGGAGGAGGAGGAGGAGGAGGAGGAGGAGGAGGAGGAGGGGTCGCACAATAGGGCCCACATCTAGTGCTTTTAAAAATTCCGTTAAAATAGGGATCCATGCCAAGCGTGGCCCGTTGAGCAGGCTATCACACTAGAACCGGCCCTGTAATTGCCACTCGTCCCCCCCCCCATCACCACGGTCAGCCACTAAGGCATGTAAAACACAGGGACAAGCGCAACACTCACTGCAGGATCACCACCTGGGAATACACCACACAATGTTAATGGTGCTGTTCTTCACAAGCTGTCAATGCCTGTTAATGAAGCCATACATAAACATACAGGTCCGACCACATACAGAGACAGACAGGTAGACAGACAGGCAGGGAGACAGATACAGGAAGACAGCGGCCGCATCGTATGCTGGCGAGCAGACGGACTGATCAAATAGATACGATGCATCAGATAAAACCCGCCGTTCCATTGGATCGAGCACGGAACTCAAACAAAAGGGCAAACCCAATTTTACTCTCAGACGTTTCTTTTTATTTTCTATAATAAGCATGACTAAATAAAATCCACAATAATGCCGTCCTCATGTGAAATGACTAACTGTTTATACCACAGAAGAAAATGACTTTCGTTTTGTTTTTATTATGTTCATGAGCAACAGATTTCCCTCTGGTTTGCATCCACAGAACAGAAACATCATGCCCGCTGATGTGAGCGGCGCTGAAACATTTTGGGTGGAGGATTTTATTTGATCAGATTAAATTTAAACATTTCATTTTTACTAGAGGTGGTCAGTGTGAATGAATCTTCCAGATCTACAGCAAACTATAATGTCGGACAAAGGTATTTAACCAGAAGTCACAGGGGCAACCGATACAACAGCATCTAATTAGGGGATTAAATCTGCAATTAATGACATATGGAAGCAATTTAGGTCATGTGATGAACCGCTGACACGTCCAGGGTGAACTCTAGCTCCAGCACTCCCACGACTAGGGCTGGGAATCAAGAACCGGTTCTTTTTGAGAACTGGATCCCAGTAGCTCAATTCCTTGGAATCGTTTGCCTGCCTGCTTAACGGTTCTGCTTATCGATTTCGCCTTCATTGCACATGTGCGATGACGTCACACAGACGCTGCATTGTTTTGGTCAGAACGTAGCCAACATGGTGTTGAGGCAGAAACGGTCTAAACAGACGACACCAGGTCCACTGGAACACTGTCAAAGCTTCCATGTCTTCAAAAGGATGGAATCCCTCCAATCTGCTCAAACATTCATCCACAGCATGTGGTTCATTTACAGGAATGTCACGTATTTGATTCGCTACTTAGCAGCGCTTGTGAATGTAGCGGCAGAGTGAACGCCGGGCCCAGTTCTGGTTCCGGTGTGGTCAACAAACGTCGTACCCCCTCAAATACAAGTTTCTGAAGGTGGGGGAAGGAAATGAGGTGCACAACAACGGGAGTCGAGCCGAGCCGAGTCGAACTGATTCCATGTAGTGGACATGCAGCAATAGAGGAATTAGTGAAGCGTCGTAAGTTTCATTTTCACTGCACGCCCCATCAGTTATTATTATTTGTACATACTGTTTATGTTATATTTTTTGTGCAAATGGAAATCTAAAAGACAGTTAATGCAAACACACCCGTTTGTACTCTTTTATTCCCTCACCCAATGAGAATCGATAAGAGAATTGATAAGGAATCGGATCGATAAGCAAAATTAATAATGGAATTGGAATTGTTAAATTCTTATTGATTCCCATCCTTACCCATGGCCCTCATGAAGGTTAAGTGTTCAGAAAATGGATGTATGGAAGATAGTTAAGGTTGTTATTGGAATAGTTTGGATGAGTAGCTCAGAGCCTGATTTACTAAGGTCACAAATAACGGGCGCAAATTTGCTTGCTCACGCTAAAAATGCATGTGCTATTGATTTGCGTGTCCCGGGTGATCGACTCAGATTGCCTGCACAAATGACAACAGGTGCAAAGTCTTGGAGACCACCCTATTTAGATGAGGACTTTGCGTGCGCTACTGGTTGTTGTCATGGAGACAGTACGCTGTAAAAACTACTCTGGGATGCACCAGCACTAATGGTAACAGTGACTGGAATGATCCAGATGCACAGAACTGTAACAGAGGAGTTTAGTCGTAGAAGGTGTTGTATGACTCCTCCTGTGACTGGACCCAAATCATCCCCTACTTCAGTGTTTTTCAACCTTGGGATTGGAACCCCACGTGGGGTCAACTGGAATTCAAATGGGGTCGCCTGAAATTTCTAGTAATTGACAAAAATAAAAACTTACTAATAAAAAATACATGGTGAGTTGACAGAGACAATCCCAATCCATAAAAGACAAACTGTGGTTGTGAAACCGCAGCACTGTGGTTCTGTTTATCTGTCAAATGTTCATTGTGGTCAGTTTCAGATGCTGCAGCTCTTTCCTAATTCATAGTTTCAGTTCTTGTTTGTTCAGTATTAATTGTCCTCCTTGTGAATCCAAGCTGGACTGACTGTACAGATCCTGACCAAGGAAAGTTAAGTTCTCCCTTTGTGCAGTAATCTACACCTGGCTTTACTGCCTCCGTCCATAATAATATACATTATATAGACTAAATGTCCTCTAAAATTAACATTTATTTGCAACATAGCATAGCAAACTATTACAGGAACAAAAAAAAATAATAATAATTTTAGCAAAAAAAAAAAGTCTCCATTTTGAATGTCTGAGGTCGCCAGAAATTTGTGATGTTAAATGGGGTCAGGAGACAAAGAAGGTTGGGAACCACTGACCTAGTTCCTGTAGAAGTTCTAAAATGTCATTGTGGGTAGGACATACGCCTAGATTATTTTTTCTTCCGTCATTCCATAAATGTTGATGTGATCAGAACAGACTGGTTCTGTGCGTTACCTTTGGTTGGGCCTATGACGCCTCCTCACCACAACAACTGCAGCCAGTTTAGGGTGAAGCTGTTCCAGTTCAAACCTGCCTTTCAGACGTGCTAAATATAGACTCAAAATCAGCCACCGCCATCAGTTTTAGGTTTAGTCAATCACATTCCATGCGCTAAATAAATATTTGCATCTACTCCTCCCAATAATTTTGGGCAGAAATGGCCATATTTCATATTCATCAAGGCAAACTCGCTAAATGGGTTAGCGAGCTATTTTACCCATTTGAGAGACACAACCCTCAGTGCATCCTGTTAGTAGATAAGCTTCAACATGTTTTTGTGTGCACAGTCAAGACTGTGCACATTTTTACACGCGCAAACCTTTAGTAAATCAGGCCTTTAGAGTCCAAACTATCCAAACATTAGTTCCAGGGGCCAGTTGGTGAAGACTTCAGCTCAGTTGTCCCTCAGAACTGAAGCCGTCATATTTGAACAAACATAATGGTATCCTAAACTGGTCAACTATTACAAATTAGCAGCTTTGAATCACAAGGTTGTTTAGCCATATATACTGTTAGCCTCATAGCATAACTGCCAACTCATCCACTATGGACAAAAGTATGTGGACATGTTGAATTCAGGTGGGGTTTTTTTTTCTAACAGGTCTGGAATACAAAATAATAATGACAAATGTTGTAATATAGTTTAATATTAAGATAAATATCATAAATATAGATTTTTTTTTATCTCAAATCCTCATGAACAGGACATCTTACAGCTGCAGACATGATGTGTCCCAATATTTATGTCCATGTTAGATTTTTCTTCCTCAGTGTAATGTGCTGAAAGTAGATGGTTAGTTGAGATACAAAATTAGTATTTACAGTCAGAGCAGGAAAAATATTTTAGAAATTTAGAGGTAGAACATTTAAAATCATAGTCATGGATAAAAAAAATAGGACCAATGGCAAAATTAAAAGCTTTGGGAAATGTATCCAGATGCCATTTATTATCACCCAGTTCTGTGTATTTATTATATTACAGAAATAGCCCATGTTTTGGTCATATTCCAATCAGATCTGTAAAAATTCCAATTCCAACTTGATATCATTGATACTGATTTATTGGATCAATCCACTTCCTATCTGTTATAATGGGAAAATGTTTCAAAGTTGCACCAAATCCAGAATCAGATCCAGATTGAAATAATTTCAGTACCTTGTGTTGACATCATCATACAGAAGCTGTATACCAAGTTTGAAGTCAATCAGAACTGGAGTTTTGGAGAAAAAGACGATTGAAATTTTTTCCCCATAAGAGCCCATGTTAAATTTTCCGTAAGTTCCCAGATCCAGAAGCAGATCCTGATCAGCATGTGGTCATTATGTTTTGGTCATCTCCCCATCAGGGCTGGACTGTAGAAATTTACACTGGATATCATTTATATTTACTGAGTTATTGCATCAATCCACTTCCTATCTCTTATAATGGGGACATTTTTCAAAGTGGCACCAAATCCAGAATCAGATCCGGATCCAAATAATTTCACTAACTTTTGTTGACATCATCATAAAGAAGCTGTATACCAAGTCTGAAGTCGATGGGAATTGTAATTTCAGAGAAGAAGACTGTCATGTCGGCTCCCAGACTGTGTCTGTCTTGTCTGTCATTTATGTTGTCTGTCATTTCCTGTTTTATTTTGTTAAGTTTTCCTCATGTGTCATGTCTGGTGTCTTTACTTCCCTTCCCTGATTGTTTCACCTGTGCTGATTACCTGACTCCACCCTGATGTGTTCCACCTGTGTCCAATTGTCTTCCCGCCCTCTTGTGTATTTAAACCCTGTGTGTTCTACACTGTTCTAGTTTGTGTTCTACACTCGTGTGCTCACTTACCAGCGTTTTGGATCCTGTCTGCCCGTTGTGACCCGTTTCGTCTTTCGACCACCGATTCGGCCCGTTCCTGTTTTGCCTGCTTGTCTATGACCTGGTTTGTTTACCTGACTCTGATTCTGCCTACTCCCTTTGGTACCTCAGCCTCCAATGATTACCTGTGTTTCGACCCTGCGCCTGGATTACTGATCGTGAGTTTTTGCCTGTCCCTCATGTACCGTTGCCTTTTGATCTGCTCTCCCGTGTGTGACCTGGCCTGTTTTTTGACCTCCCTTTGTTTATTCCTAGTCGGGGTTCCGTTGGGTTTTTCCTGGCTCGGCCACGCTGGTCGCCAGCTGATCCTACTCACGGCCCAGACATCAAGCCCCGGACACAGCGTCTCCACAGATTCACTAATTATTCTGTGTTGTGTCTTTTTCCTTGTTAAAGTGTTCAATAAACACCCTCGAACTCACGTCAGTCTTTTGGTCTTGCAATTGGGTTCAGCCTCTGTACTAGTCCCATCACAAAGACGTTTTAATTTTTTTTTTTTTTTTTAAACAACGGACGACGATGACACCGGACGCCACATGACGACAATAGCTTACGGCCTGTTGGCCGGTAAGCTAACAACCAAAAAACAAGTCAGTGTGTGTGGGTTTTTTTTGTTTTTATTTTACTACAAACATAGTTAAACATACATAACACAAACAGCAGGATCAGGGAGTCACAGCTTACATAGGAAAAACAATAAATGAATACATAAATAAATATGCATTCTCACATGGTGTAAATGAGTATATAAGATACAAAATCATTGTTGAGAGAAATTCAGTCCAAACCATCTCTAAGTCATTTTGGAAGCAAAGATAGCAATTTAACCTAAACTAACCAATGCAACAATATTTATCTCATAATATAAAACTATTCTGACATTAGTCGTTATTGTTTTGTATCCCAGACCCGTTAGAAAAGAAACACCTGAATTCAACGTGTCCACATACTTTTGTCCATTTGTGGATGACTCAGGCAACTATGCTATGAGGCTAATGATGTATTGCATATTTTTTTCAGTTTAGTTTATTTGTCAGGGACCATGAACAGAAAGCCTTAAACCCAGAGTAGAGATGCTCTGGACCAGATTATAACGTTGTGGCTAATGTCCCTCTGTCGTCCCTGTGGCAGGAAAGAAGGAAATAGTACAAGAGAATTAAACAGAAAAACAACACACTTAAAAAACACCATATAAAGTCAAGGTGTAGAATACAGTTGAAGGGAAGAGTCAGTACTGGCAGGGTTGGTTTATTCAAATCCATGTTTTTGTTCTGGTGGATACATGTCTGACATTTGTTCAGTTCAGTGGGAGTTGGTTCCGTTCTGTTCTGTCTGTTCTGTATGTGAAAGCTGGTCGTCCAAATGCAGTTTTGAGTAAGGGTGTGCACTGTCATCTAGAAGAAGTCCTTGTTATTCTGGCAGTTTGTTCAGATTCAGGTGAACAAATGCCAGCAGAGGTGGAGGTGCGCCTCTGAAGGTGACGTTATAATGTTTGCATCTGATGTCTACGCTGTTCAGCTGGGGCGGCTCTAGAACAACACAAACAACAACAGACATACTGACTGTTTACACTGGTGACATTTTCAACTGTCATACTGTTAATGCACTGTATATATTAGACTATATGTAAGACTCAAGAGGGAGAGGAGGGAGTCCAGTAACTGAAGGGTTGGCGGTTCGAATCCTGGCTGTCCTAGTCATGTGCTGTCATGTCCTTGGGCAAGACACTTCACCCAGCCCACCTTCCTTCCAGTGTCACTCACACTGGTGTATGAATGTGTGTGAATGTTGGGTGGTGATTGGAAGGGCCGTTTGATGTGGATTGGCCTTGAAAAGCACTACAGAATTATTATTATTATTATTATTATTATTATTATTGTTATCTTCATCATCATCATTATTATTATTATTATTATTATTATTATTATTATTATCATCTTTATTATTGTTATTATTATTATTATTATTATCTTTATTATTATTATTATTATTATTATTATTATTATTATCATACTGTTCATTTCAGACAGTTTTGTAAATTTAACATATTTATCTCAGGCACTTTTGCCTCTGACAGTTGGCACAGTTTCTCAGATATTGCACATATTAAATATGTATTTTTCTCTTAGTAATAGTAGTTTATATTTGTAATATTTTATGCTCATTTTTTTGCATACCTTTGTTGAATGCCACTTTGTTTTGTTTGTTTTAACTTCTTGGTTAAATTATTCTGTTAATATACATCTTACATTTTCTTGTTCTTTCAGCGTGGACGGCAAAGTAAGATATTATTGAACAGGGAACCCAGTTTCTTTAATGCACACATGACAATAAAAGTTCAAGGTCAAGGTCAAGGTTACTTTATATACAGTACAGGCCAAAAGTTTGGACACAAACTTTGATGAAGGCATCAAAACTATGAATGAACACATGTGGAATTATGTACTTAACAAAAAAGTGTGAAATAACTGAAAACATCTCTTATATTCTAGTTTCTTCAAAGTAGCCACCCTTAGCTCTGATGACTGTTCTGCACACTCTTGGCATTCTCTTGATGAGCTTCCAGAGGTAGTCACCTGAAATGGTTTCCTAACAGTCTTGAAGAAGTTCCCACAGATGCTTAGCACTTGTTGGCCCTTTTGCCTTCACTCTGTGGTCCAGCTCAACCCAAACCATCTCGATTGGGTTCAGGTCCGGTGACTGTGGAGGCCAGGTCATCTGGCGCAGCACTCCATCACTCTCCTTCTTGGTCAAATATCCCTCACACAGCCTGGAGGTGTGTTTGGGGTCATTGTCCTGTTGAAACATAAATGATGGTCCAACTAAACGCAGACCGGATGGAATGGCATGTCACTTCAGGATGCTGTGGTAGCCATGCTGATTCAGGTTGCCTTCAATCTTGAATAAATCCCCAACAGCGTCACCAGCAAAGCACCCCCACACCATCACACCTCCCCCTCCATGCTTCACGGTGGGAACCAGGCATGTAGCATCCATCCGTTCACCTTTTCTGCGTCGCACAAAGACACGGCGGTTGGATCCAAAGATCTGAAATTTGGACTCATCAGACCAAAGCACAGATTTCCACTGGTCTAATGTCCATTCCTTGGGTTTCTTGGCCCAAATAAATCTCTTGTGTTTGTTGCCTCTCCTGAGCAGTGGTTTCCTAGCAGCTGTTTGACCATGAAGGCCTGATTCACGCAGTCTCCTCTTAACAGTTGTTGTAGAGATGTGTCTGCTGCTAGAGCTCTGTGTGGTATTCATCTGGTCTCTAATCTGAGCTGCTGTTAATTTGCGATTTCTGAGGCTGGTGACTCAGATGAACTTATCTTCAGCATCAGAGGTGACTCTTGGTCTTCCTTTCCTGGGGCGGTCCTCATGTGAGCCAGTTTCGTTGGAGCGCTTGATGGTTTTTGCGACTGCACTTGGGGACACATTCAAAGTTTTTGAAATTTTCTAGACTGACTGACCTTCATTTCTTAAAGTAATGATGGCCACTCGTTTGTCTTTACTTAGCTGATTGGTTCTCGCCATAATATGCATTCTAACAGTTGTCCAATAGGGCTGTCAGCTGTGCATCAACCTGACTTCTGCACAACACAACTGATGGTCCCAACCCCATCAATAAGGCAAGAAATTCCACTAAGTAACCCTGACAAGGCACAGCTATGAAGTGAAAACCATTTCAGGTGACTACCTCTGGAAGCTCATCAAGAGAATGCCAAGGGTGTGCAAGGCAGTCATCAGAGCTAAGGGTGGCTACTTTGAAGAAACTAGAATATAAGAGATGTTTTCAGTTATTTCACACTTTTTTGTTAAGTACATAATTCCACATGTGTTCATTCATAGTTTTGATGCCTTCAGTGAGAATCTACAATGAAAATAGTCATGAAAATAAAGAAAATGCAAAGAATGAGAAGGTGTGTCCAAACTTTTGGCCTGTACTGTGTACCCGTAGGTAGATTTGTTTTGCAGTCTAGGTGATTGCCTTTGCATTACAACAACACATACACTGAACATGCAAGACAGGCATTTGATCACGCTTACAGACAGGACAAAAAGTGCTCAGTGTTCCATCATTCATCGGTATAGCAGCATGGATAAGTAAAAGAATAAAATAGATAAGATCACATAAATAAAAACAAGATGCAATAAAAACACAATAAAAACCAGAAAAGATAAAAACAATCCGGGATAAAAACCAGGATAAGAACATAAAATTAAAAATTTTTAAAATTTTTAAATTTGAAGTCACAATAATAATAAATAGAGCAAAGAAATGGAATAAATAAATAAGTTAGTAAAGTGTAATGTCACTATTTCTTATTGAGCTCAGTGACGGCGACAGGAACAAAGCTGTTTTTCTAACGCTGTGTCCTGCACCTTGGGACTAAGAACCTCCGTCCAGAGGAAAGGAGTTGAAATTCACCTTGTAAAGGATGGGACTCATTGTTAAGAACTGATGAAGCCATCCTCTGGACCTGCTTAGTGTACAGGGAGGCGGGACAAGACTGGGACTCACCAATCAGGCGACTGGACCATCTCACTATTTGATTCAGTGAGTTTTTCTCTGCAACGCTCTGCAATGCACAACGCTTTGAATCTTCAATCAAAGAAATGCTATGTTTTGGTTTATATATTGTTATGGGGATTTGAACATCTCTGACTGTAAACCAAGAGAAGAATGTACATTTTCTGTATATGTATGTTTTCAAAGACATTGCCATTACAAAGCCTGTATAAATCCGTATACATAAAGTCAGTAAAATTCACTCCCACTAGTATTCCAGGTTTTCCCACTTTCCAAAAACAATGTGCCATGCCAGCATTTTACAGATGACTTCACTGCTAACAAGGGTCAGATGTTTGATTTAGAGGTTAACTGTATAATCCTTAGTGGCATTTAGCAGTGGAGTTGCAGCATATCCCCTCAAACCTCTCTATGGCGGTTGGTAAAAATGTGAAAGGCTCTTGTGAGATTCAGTGTTTGGTTTGTGACGTCTGGGCTGTTCAGCTGACGTAAAACTCAAACATAGTGGGCCATATTAATGCGCCTTAATCCCAGATGGCACTTGCTATGAAAATGGCCAAAGAAGGAGAGGAGGTCCGTTCAGAGTTAATGAAGATGGTGGATTTTATGGGGGGGGCTGCGCTGACCAATGTCTGTATGTCCATATAAATGTCCATATAAATAACAAAGTGGCTCTTATTTTGGTGAAAACCTGATTATAAATATTATCTTCCATTTATACAGTCAGGAATCCCACATGGATTAACCCAGCGGTGTCAAACATGTGGCCCGTGGGCCAAAACCGGCCCGCCAAAGGGTTCAATCTGACCTATGGGTTGAACTGAATTTCCAAAGTGCAAAAATTACACTGAAGATATTACCAATCAAAGTCATTTCAGTTCAGGCTCCACATACAGCTCAAATGGCCCAGACCAGTGAAATAATACCATATGAACCTACAAAGAACTCCAAATTTTGATTTATTTTAGTACAGAAAAAAAAGTAAAATTGCATGAAAATGTTTACATTTACTAACAATCCTGAACATACATAAAGAACCTGAAATGTCTTAAGATAAATCAGTGTAATTGGACCAACATTCTGCCTGTTATTAAATGTTTGGTGTATTTGTAGATCCATCTGTCAGTTGTAATGTATGTGTGTAAATGATAAACTGAGGCAGAATATTGTTACAATAAATGTATTTTTACTAAGAAATTTCAGGTTGTTCAGGTCACACACATTTTTTGTGAGAGGATAGTTTGTAAATACAAACCTTTTCGAAATGTAATGTACTTTATCGCATCAAAACAGAGACAAAAAAAAGCAGAGTTGTCATTATTTATTGTCTCAGTTCTGCTATTACTGTACTATTCCGGCCCACCCTAGATTCTATTGGGCTGTATGTGGAACCTGAACTAAAATGAGGTTGACAGCCCTGGATTAATCACTTTTTACTCCCATTATGTGACTGGACCTGAACACCTTTTTCCTGGCTTGTTGGGGAAGCTACTTTGCAAGCGTAGTTTATAAAACTACAGTAGTTCCTCATGGCAGTAGTTCAAACAAGCTACATTTCTACCCCTGGAGAAATGGAGTTTGTAAAACTACAGCAAAAAAAGGAGTTTTAGCAGCTACTTTTTATTTTCAGCATTAAATTGAGAATGTGCATGTGGTGAATATGAAACCAAATATGGCCATGGTTTGGGTGGCACGTCACTATCAGCGGTGGCGCCGGTGGGAGGGTTGTCCATGTTGGTGACGACCACACGACGTTAGTAATGTGCATTGGAGTGATGCCAGGGCAAGCCAATCAGAGGCAGCGTTGGCTGTGATGTCATGACATGATCATGTCTGCAAAGCAATTCAGGAGGAAAGAAAAAAGGACTGTCTGTGTTCAATGGTGAAATACAATTTATATTTCTAAAACTAAATCTTAAAAAAAAAAACTTAATTTTATGTTGTTGCCCAAAATTGTAGTTTGCAAATTGAGGAGTTAAACTGCAAAAAATGACCCAAAAAGTACTTGAACTACTTGACCCGGCACAAAATATGAATGTAGTTGAACATTTGAGTGTATCCGCCATAGGCTCTGTCTGTGTTTGTGTACAGCGCCACATATAGGTGTGACATATGTGTTATACCGTTTAACCCAGTTTGACCGTTTCCACCTGGACGCAGATTTTTATGGAAACAATACGTGTATGGATGTGAAACTGATAGATAGATGGATAGATAGATGGATAGATAGATAGATAGATAGATAGATAGATAGATAGATAGATAGATAGATAGATAGATAGATAGATAGATAGATAGATAGATAGATAGATAGATAGATAGATAGATAGATAGATAGATAGATAGATAGATAGATAGATAGATAGATAGATAGATAGATAGATAGATAGATAGATAGATAGATATCCTATATTACCTGTTTATATTGGATATCACCTGTATATATCCTGTATTACTTGTGTATATCCTATATCACCTGTATATATCTTATATATTACCTGCATGTATCCTATATGTTACCTGTATATATCCTATATTACCTGTTTATATTGGATATCACCTGTATATATCCTGTATTACCCAAGGGAAATTCCAGTATTCAGCAGCTTTACCTACAGCACAAGAAGACAAAAAACAGACAGACCAAAACAAAACACACCAGTAGGTTAGTAGCAGGTTGACATTAAGGTCAGTATATCTACTCTAAAAGACACTCGCTAAAGAACTACCTCTAAAAGAATCTGCTAAAGATCCATTAACTGGTCCCCTCTCCTTTTCCTGGACCCGGATAGGCCCATGTGTGTGTGATGGTTCTGTCCACAGTCCAGTGTCAGCAGGGGGACAGGGTACCAGTCTACACAGGACAGAACCAGGACACTGACTGGATCTGAGGGACACAGACACATGACAAAGGTAGTCCCACAGGACTGAGGACAGAGACACCTCGTTATTATAATATTGTCCACTGAATTCTGTGTTTTTAAAGTTCATTCATTTTTAAAGCGAAAATTGGGTATTTTCCTCTATTTAATTTACTGATCATGTAGATGTTGATGGAAGTTCAGAGTCAAGTTAAGGGTTATTATATCAAAAACAGAAAAAAAAGTGACTGTTTTAGCAAAATAGGTTGTTAACCTTCTAGTATCTGAGTGAGCGTATTATGCATACTTTCACATTCTGAAAGGTCATATTATTTTTCACAGTTTGTATTATGTTAGATTTTGAAAGTTGTTCATTTTTGCATGATTTTAAAATTCTTACCCAGCCACTAAAATCAGCATATTGTAAACAATAGAAACTTACTCTACTAACACTCTTCTCTGAAGCTAGTAAAAAATGCATGTTGACACGTTGTAGAACATCTGAACTAGCACAAAAAAAAAAACATGCATATTAATTAATGATACTGTTAATTATTGGTATTTTTATTTACAGCTCAAGTTGATGAAATACAAAAAAAATAATAAATTAAAAAAAAATAAATAAATAAACAAAAAAAAAAAAATACAGTGGGGGGGGGGGGGGGGGGGGGGGGGGGGGCAGAGGGTTAATTGAACATAAACCCAGTGTGTCCATCCACTGTCATTGATCCAACCCCATGGGTTTTACTGGTGAATCAATGTTGTAGAAGATGACAGTGTTTCCATGGTAACTACAGAGCCTCTGAACATCCAAATGGGTCATATCTGATGACCATGAAAAGACGAAGAACTGTATTTTACATGAATTATTGACATGTATTGATAGGATTAGTGGATCAACAGATATTTAATATTTTAGATCAGCAGATACTTTAGGTTTTAGGTTTTAGGTTAGTTTATTTCAGACACAGACATAATACAAAACATATGAAACAAAACAAAACAAAACAAAAAAAACAAAAAAACAAAATAATAATAATAATAATAATAATAATAATAATAATAATAATAATAATAAACAATACAAAATGAAAAAAAATCAAACAATAGAAAAATAATAATAATAATGATAAACAATACACAAAAAATCAAATAATAGAAAAAAAAACCTTTCGGTCACTGGTGGATGTTTGGGTCTTTAAGGGTTAAAGTAGGCTACATTTGACATTAGCTGGTGCAGCCCAGTGCAGGTGTTGATGAAAGGATACACATTACAAGCCTTGTTTTCAGCTTGGCTTTGCCATGTTGAGTGTCCGACGGAGGCCCTCAGTAACCTGGCTCACACATCTGAGCTTGGACCGGGGCCTCCTGGAACCCACATTACACTGCAGACCACAGTGAATAGAGTCGACTGACAGTTCGAACACTATAAGGCGTAAGAGTACAGACCCTGCAGCAGTGATATGCATGTGAACGCAGACAGAACTGAGCGCTGGTGCAGAGTCGGGGCTCAGTCAGCCTTCACATGGCAGCCAGAGCAGTTGGACCGGCGAAGAGAGAGGCACAGCTGCTTGGAGAGGGCTCCGTGGCATTTCTGTGTCCCCTCTCCCTCCAAACACACACACACACACACACACACACACACACACAGCCCAGATCATACATACAGTATATACCCACACATACACACACCCTCTGTATCAGTCATACTGCAGCAGCATCCTGGTAACAGATAGCTCCTGATTGGTGTCTGCGTCCGTGCTTTCCCCTTCACTGACTGTGTTTTATATATTTATATACTTATCAGGAAGAGGACTGTGGCGTGGCAGAGGCAGAGGCAGCGTGGCAGTGTGGAATGGCGTGGGAGAGGCAGTGTGACCCCGGGCTCAGGTGGCAGCTGTGTTATGACGTCTCTGCCAGGTCATGGTGGATGGTAGGATGGATGCTCCCTGTATTGATCGATCCGTCTGTCTTCTCGTTTTGTTTTGCTGTTTACTTCTCTTTTTTTTTTTTTTTCCACATCTTACTTTAGATGAAATATCAGTGTTGCAGAATGTGATCTCATGTTTCATATACATGTGTTTGCACGCTGCATGTTTCCACACAGCACATGTGACAGCGCTGTGTCCTGTCACCTGCTGAGTGCGTTTGTCACCCTGAGGCCAAAGAACAGCCTGGTTTAGCATCAGGACCAGCGGAACATCCAGGTGGAGACGTGTTAAGTTAATAACTTTCACTAATCTGATTCTGTCTGGACTTGAGTAAAGTGAGGCCAGAGGTATAAACGACCATGAATTTACATGCACTGTACATTTTGAAAGCTTTAAAAGCAGTTTTTTTTTTCCTCCTGAATTCTAATTACAGCATAATTTGGGTGAATGCATTAGTGACTGACTCTATCAAAGATATCTAGGGCTTATCCCAGAGGACAGTAGTTTTTAATTAAAACCTGATTTTGCCACTGGAGGAAATGATGATGAATTTTATTAAGGCCATGATACACGTCTGAAGACTTTTGCTTTTTTTTTTAAACTTCATTTTTCTAACCCAACAGTCTTTACCTGTGGTAAAGATGTAGCAAAACATTTGATTTTCACCTGAATATGGAGCAGAACGAAGGGAAACCATGAAAAGAATATACTCTATTTGTCATCATTTCAGTCTCTGCTCTTTTGACCCTTTGCTTTTTTTGACACAAACATCCTCAGTTTTGGATGAGATCAGAGAGCTCATTTATTCCAGATCTCACATATTGACAACATCAATCACCCCGATCTCTTGGTAGCTTTATTTCCCCCCGTGTGGCGGGTTTGGTGTTGATCACAGCGGCGTTTCGAGGCCTGACACAGTTTGTAAGCCCGTGGGTTCGTCTCAGCGCCAGCCTGCTGCTCTCACTGCTATGTAGGGCAGGAGTAGACCCCTCTCTGCCTGGGTGGGAATGGGGGGGGGGTATAGATGGGGGAGGGAAGAGGGGGAGTAAAAAGGGAAGGATGGCAGCCAGCTCTGGGGCCCCATGCAGGGATGCAGGAGATGGAGATCAGGATGGGGGGAGGGTGGAGGGGTTACAGGGTGCTACAGGGGGCAGAGGGGGGGCACAGGCTGGGCACGCCTGGCAAAGGAGCAGTCCCTCCGTCTGCAGACACACAACGGCTCAGCCCCGGGTTTCACAAAGCCTGCTGTTTCAGCGGGATTCAAAATGTCGGACTTTACAATTATATTATTTTTGAAATGTTTTTTTTTTTTCTTGTGACTGAAAGTGTGCTGCAGATTTTCAGATAAAGTCACAGATAAAGTACAGACATTATATCTGGCTGCAGAGCTGAGATTATTCATGAAAACACAGGGTTAGATAGCAAAACTGTCCCATACTCTTACTTCTGCTGATGCTGTGGCTGTGAAACCAAATTTCCACTTTAGTGAAAGGAAGATGTCATTACACACTGAAGCAAAATTTGTAATTTTATTTCTCAACTCCTTGGCATTTTTATATGTTTGAAACTGCTTCATAAATCTGTTTACCACAATGGGCATTACACATATAATATACATACAAATATATAAAAACTGTGTGTTTACATGCAGTAAGAGTGATGAGATTTAAATTATTGAAAAGCCTTAAAAGTACATGGAGTGACTTCAATATTAAAACTAATATGTCTTGATAAATGCAAAAAGAAGCCTTGGCTGGTTAATTTCTTTTTAAATTAAAAATTGTAACATTTATATATTTTTAGGGTTCATCTTCAGCCTTACAGTAGAAATCAGGTGTTAGCAAATATAATATAATTCACCACATTAGTTCCTTTTTTACTTTTCCTCTTATTGCTCTAATCATATTGTCAACTAATAGCATCTGTATTTTTGTTTTTTTCTCTTTTGTTACTCATTAATCTATTGATTTTTACATTGAAATCCTTGTTCCTCTTTGTTAAAGAAAACTGTAAATTAGTAAATGTGTATACATTTTTTCAGTACATTTCATATTAAGGTATGTATTCCATATTTACTAGTTGTTTTTCACATACTGGCAGCATTTTGACTCTTAATTAGTAATGTAATGCACTTATTAATACATTATTCTGGAAGGACTGAATTTCTTCAGTAACACCCTGGAGTTATTGTTCGTGCCTCATAATGACCAATAATCAATAATATCCACTGAACGAAGATAGACAGACAGACTTAGGAAATCCACATCTCAGTTTGAAAGTAGAAATTTACAACATGATATGTGGAGATAAACCTAAAATCAGCTGCAATCCTGTTTTAATCTGTAATATTTTTGGTCCCATCCTGTATGTGACCCCTGTGACCCCATCAGGAGCTCAATACGGTTCGTCATTCAGCCCAATAAGATCTGAGGCGGGCCAGACCAGTTAAATAATAATGTAATAGCCTATAAATAGTGTCAACTCCAAACTTTTCTCTATGTTTTAGAGCGGGTGGGGGGGGGGGGGGTCAAATCCATTTTATTTCAGGGCCACATTCAGCCCAATACAATCTGAAGTGGGCTGGACCAGTAAAATAATAACAGTGATAAAAGTAAAATTACATTATGAAAATGTTTACATATAAAAAGTCTCATTAAAAATGTGAACATGAACAACCTGAAATGTCTTAAGAAATATAAGTGCAATTTCAACAATATTATGCCTCAGTTTTATTATTTATAAATGTGAATTACAACTTAGAGATCTAAAAAATACACAAAACATTTAGTAAAAGACAGAATATTGGTAACATTTCACTGACTTCTCTGAAGATATTTCAGGTTGGTCATATTTTTTCAGGTAATTCACATTTTTTGTGAAAGGATAGTTTGTAAATTTACACATTTTGTTATAATTTGCCTTTTTTTTTTTTTTTTTATTAAAACGAAAAGAAAAATTTAGAGTTGTTGAATGTGGAACCTCAACTAAAATGATTTTAACATCCTTGATTGTTAATTTTTTCAGTTTAATTTTTGCATTTCACAAATTCCTCCCACGGGCCAGACTGAACCCTCTGGTGGACGGGTTCAGCCCGCGGGCCGTAGGTTTGACACCTGTGTTTTAGAGTGAAAAAGGTAGAATTACGTAATGAAAATGTTTACATCTACAAACCATCCTTTAAAAAATGTGAATAACATCAACAACCTGACATTTCTCAAGAAAAATGAGTGTAATTTTAACAATATTCTGTCTCAGTTTATGTCTATTATAACTTACAGATCACAGTAGATCTACAAATACACAAAACATTTAATAACAGACACAATACTGTCAAAATTACATTTATTTCTCTTAATGCATTTCAGGTTGTTCATATTTGTTCAAGTATTCACACTTTTTGTGAAAGCATAGTTTATAAATACAAACATTTTGATGTAATTTGTCTTTCTTTTTTTTTAACAACAAAACAAAGAGAAAAAATTGTTGTCATTATTTATAGGTTCTTATGATGAAACGGGGCATCCTAAAAAATTTGACATCATTTCATCACCTAATAATTTGTTTGAAATTTGTTTGCTCTTTTTACTCGTCATCATCTTTTCATCATTTTCTCAAGTGACGTCATTTTTTTTGGGACACCCTGTATTTTCCTGGTCCGACCCACTTTAGATCAGATTGGTCTGAATGTAGAACCTGAACTTAAATGATTCTGACTCCTTTTTTAATATCTTTAGTGTCATTTTTGTACTTTGGGCCTGTTTGGACCCTTTGGTGGACCGTGTTTGGTCTGCGGGCCGTATGTTTGACACCTGTGTTTTAGAGTGAAAAAGGTAGAATTACATAATGAAAATGTTTACATCCACAAACCATCCTTTAAAAAATGTGAATAACATCAACAACCTGACATTTCTCAAGAAAAATGAGTGTAATTTTAACAATATTCTGTCTCAGTTTATGTCTATTATAACTTACAGATCACAGTAGATCTACAAATACACAAAACATTTAATAACAGACACAATACTGTCAAAATTACATTTATTTCTCTTAAGGCATTTCAGGTTGTTCATATTTGTTCAAGTTATTCACACTTTTGTGAAAGCAGAGTTTATAAATTTTGATGTAATTATTTTTTTTTAATACCAAAACAAAGAGAAAATTTGTAGTTGTCATTATTTATAGGTTCTTATGATAATACAGGGCGTGCCAAAAAATTTGATATCACTTCATCACCTAATAATTTGTTTAAAATTTGTTTGCTCTTTTTATTCATCATCATCTTTTCATCATTTTTTTCATCTTGTCATTTTCTCAAATGATGTCATTTTTTTTGGGACACCCTGTATTTTCCTGGTCCGACCCACTTTAGATCAGATTGGTCTGAATGTAGAACCTGAACTTAAATGATTCTGACTCCTTTTTTAATATCTTTGGTGTAATTTTTACATTTCGGGCCTGTTTGGACCCTTTGGTGGACCAGGTTTGGTCCGCGGGCCGTATGTTTGACACCCCTGATCTATAGGGTCTTTAAAGTCAGGTGTGTGACGTCCCTCCAGCCCCTCCTCTTGTCTCCCACGCTGTCTCTTTACAGGTTTTTGTCTCTTTAGATGCCCCCCCCCCCCCGTCCCCCCCATCCCCAGACAGACCCTCCCATCGTTGCCCATTTCCCTCCGTCTGGCTCGTCCCCTTCCTTTTCACCCACATGACCCCTCCGCCGCCCCGTTCCTTCTGTCCGTCTGGCTCTGCTTTACCCCGATGCCCCCGAACCTCCACCCCATCCTCTACCATCCTGTCTCCGTCTTTACACCTGTCTCTCTCTCTCTCTCTCTCTCTCCGGTCCCCACTCTGTCTCTCTACCTCTGTCCTCTATAATTTTCCAAACAGTGTGTCTCGTTCGTTGGTTCGCTTGCTTGCTTTCCCTTCTTCTCATACTCTCCCACTGCACAGATGCCTGGCTCGGTTCGCAACAGCTGTCTCGCCATGTGCCACTACCAAGTGTTGCCTTCGACGGCAGGGCCCAGTATGTGTGTGTGTGTGTGTGTGTGTGTGTGTGTGTGTGTGTGTGTAGGGGAAGGGGGGGGGGGGGGGTGGAAGGAGTGGATTAGTCATGAATATTCATGTTCTCTTGGATGTACCACCAAACAGAAAATGGCACCACGCAGGAGACTCCACCCAAAAAAAAATGAAATAAAGCAGGTTGGGTGAGGACAGGGGGAGCAAAGGATGATGGGATTGTATGTGATCGTATACGGGGTGTGAAAGGGTGAGCACAAGAAGATGAGGGCATGGAAGGGACTGTCATAGGAGGCTGGAGATTTAGGGGACAATGTGGGGGACATGTCGGAAAAAAAGAGGCTGTGATTCATGACGATGTATTGATTAAAAAAATGGATTAGAAATAGATGAGCACCATAGGTATGGAAGTAAATCTGTCTCATCAGATTTTGAAATATAAAACCCATTGAATTTCTAGCACTGAATTTTTTTTTCACTGAAATTAAGTATCTGAATTTTTTGTCTCTGAATTCACCTATGTTCATAAATTTAAATAAAAAAAAATTGAGATACAAAAAAAAAATTGAGATGCAAAAAATCCAGAGGCAAAAAGTTCAGATGCAAAAAATTCAGCTGCAAAAAGTTCAGATGCAAAAAATTTCAGATGCAAAAAGTTCAGCTGCAAAAAAATCAGATGCAAAAAGTTCAGCTGCAAACAAATTCAGCCGCAAAAAATTCAGATGCAAAAAGTTCAGATGCAAAAAAATCAGATGCAAAAAGTTCAGATGCAAAAAAATCAGATGCAAAAAGTTCAGATGCAAAAAAAATTCAGCCGCAAAAAATTCAGATGCAAAAAGTTCAGCTGCAAAAAAATCAGATGCAAAAAGTTCAGCTGCAAAAAAATTCAGCTGCAAAAAATTCAGAAGCAAAAAGTTCAGATGCAAAAAATTCAGCTGCAAAAAGTTCAGATGCAAAAAATTCAGAAGCAAAAAGTTCAGATACAAAAAATTCAGCTGCAAAAAGTTCAGATGCAAAAAAATTCAGCCACAAAAAAATCAGATGCAAAAAGTTCAGCTGCAAAAAAATTCAGATGTTAAAAGTTCAGGTGCAAAAAAATCAGATGCAAAATACTACACACTTACATTGAATTTGACCCACTGATTTTTATCTTTGGAGTGCTCCCTGCTAATTTCTTAAATAAGGATAAAGAATATTTTTTGAAAATTGTTGTCTTGGTAGCAAAAAAAATGATAACGGTATCCTGGTATAAACCACTTCCTCCAACAATAAATCAGTGGAAGGAAAGAATTGTGAGGGTCTATACAATGGAAAAAATAACAGCAAACCTAAACCTTACCACTGATTTGTTCAAGAAGAGGTGGAATCCTTTGATAATCCATTTGGATTTGATATTGTAGCATTTGAGAGTCTGACGCTGGGGGGATATTATTTGTATTTTTATGTAATTATTAAAATAACTGTAGGCAGATTTATTAGGTATGCAAATAAGACCTTGTAAAAGTACACTGATTTGAGGTACCAGTTTGCCGAGAAGTTATGTTTATTTGTTCATTTAATTTTGTTCTTTTTATGTTATAAAGATATGTAGCTTTCTACATTAACAATATGTAAGGATTGTTCATATTGTAAAGCTTGAAATATAAATATGAATAAAATTTTGTTCAAAAAAAAAAAAATTCAGATGCAAAAAGTTCAGCTGCAAAAAATTCAGATCACCCATCCGTACTGATCGTCTTCCTGCATCTGCGTCACTTCACCAACCTAATGTAACTCTACTGGCTGGCTGTCGGTTCGACTTCAGATAGAATCGATTGCTTATCTTTGGTGTCCCGGCTGTGTGATCGGAATTTTTTGCATCTGAATTTTTTTAAAACTCTAAATTTATGAACATAGTTAAATTAAGAGACAAAAAATTCAGATACTTAATTTAAGTGCAAAAAAATTCAGTGCTAGAAATTCAATGGCTTTTATAATTCAAAATCTGATGAGACAGATTTACTTCCATGCATAGGCTCTTTTATAGAAAAGTAAAAAGTGTTGCCATTGTACAGGGTGGGGAAGCAAAATGTACAATGAACATTTAGTTGTTTTTTCTCAGCAGGCACTACGTCAATTGTTTTGAAACCAAACATATACTGATGTCATAATCATACCTAACACTATTATCCATACCTTTTCAGAAACTTTTGCCCATATGAGTAATCAGGAAAGCAAACGTCAAAGAGTGTGTGATTTGCTGAATGCACTCGTCACACCAAAGGAGATTTCAAAAATAGTTGGAGTGTCCATAAAGACTGTTTATAATGGAAAGAAGAGAATGACTATGAGCAAAACTATTACCAGAAAGTCTGGAAGATACTATTAAAGAAGAATGGGAGAAGTTGTCACCCCAATATTTGAGGAACACTTGCGCAAGTTTCAGGAAGCGTGTGAAGGCAGTTATTGAGAAAGAAGGAGGACACATAGAATAAAAACATTTTCTATTATGGACATTTTCTTGTGGCAAATAAATTCTCATGACTTTCAATAAACTAATTGGTCATACACTGTCTTTCAATCCCTGCCTCAAAATATTGTAAATTTTGCTTCCCCACCCTGTATAGTTTTGTAAACTGTGGGAATGTCGATATGACGGACGTGCATTCAAGAAAACATTTTTGGACCTGTTATCTATCACACTCATACTGGTCAGAAAAGATTAAGAGAAAAAGTAATCCTAATAATCAGTCACTATCACATGCAATGGAATGTGTTGGACAATAATGGGAATGTTATAAAAAAGACGAAGTTGTACAGCTGAATGAACTTAAAGCAGGGGTCTCAAACATGCAGCCCGGGGGCCAAATGTGTCCCACCAAAGGTTCCAATCCGGCCTGTGGGATGTTTTTGCAAAGTGCAAAAATTCCAGTCTTTACATTTAGCTTTAATTAAGGAAAAAAAAAATTGAATTAAGCTAAAAAAAAACCTTAAATTTGCATTAACAACTTCAATTTTTTTTCTTTTAGTGCAAAAAAATAACATTAAATTATGAAAATATTTACATTTACAAACTATCCTGTAACAATAAAATGTGAATATCCTGAACAAATATGAACAACCTGAAATGTCTAAAGAAAATTAAGCATAATTTTAACAATTTTTCTCCCTGTTCCTCAGTGTTTAGTGTCCTTGTAGATCTGATCCATAATGCACATGTAGAAATGATAAGTTGAGGAATGATATTTTTAAAATTGCACTTATTTTTCTTGAGAAATTTCAGGGGTTTTTCTGATTATTCACATCTTTTTTGTTTGGATAGTTTATAAAAGGAAGTATTTTCAGAGTTTAATGGGGGGTTTTTTGCACTAAAACAAAGACAAACATTTGGAGTTGTCATTATTTACAGGTTATTATGCTATTATTTGACTGGTCCAAACCACTGCAGATCAAATCGGGCTGAATGTGGAACCTGAAAGAAAATGAGTTTGAGAGCCCTGATTTAAAGGTTTAATTTGATTAGTTATTGGATCACATTAGATTTAAGGTACTGTTAAAGCAGCAGATTATTTGCATCCATCCATCCACAATATTTTTATGGTAAATGTGCATCTTTTCAACATCTTTCGTGTCATGACTCAGTGATTCCAAATTAATACCAGATTTTATTCCCACACTCTTATTCAATCACTCTTATTCTATTTTAGTGCTTATTCTTTTTCATTTCTATATTTTTATGGAAATATGTTTTTTCCCAATAACTTCCATGTCATTTTATCCGAATTTATGCTGAACTGTATTTCAACACTGGAAAAAGTAGAGTTTTACCACTCCTTCTATTTGATGTTAATATTTTTCTTGGAAAAATTTTCACTTTTCCAACAGATTCCATGACAATGACTGCGTGCTGAACCTTTCTCAAATCTTCTGTAATGAATGCAGTGCGCTCCCATATTAATTTTATGTATTTCTGAAGTAAAAGTATGTCTCCTACAAATAACATAGAGTATATCCCAACTCTTGTAGGTTTGTAGGTTTATATAATAAAAGGAAACACTTTGTTGAGGGTAGGAAATGATCATGATGTGATGTGTAGAAACAGACAATGACAACTTTTCATGCTGGTGGTTTTCAGTTTCTGTTTTCTTGCTTTTACAATGCACTTTCTGAACAGTAGATGCAGAGAGGTTTGGATTTTCCTCCTCTCATGTGATACATTTCCAATAGTCATAGCTGTAAATTATGCCAACATTTACTGTACATTAAAACTAAATCAGAACAGCCCAGGAAAACAAAACTGGCTGATTGTTTATGGGAGTTAAAATGTCTAATACTGTCACAGTCCTGTGCTTGTGTAATGTTAGTTACAGTCACGGAACAAATTATTAGACCACACTTGTTTTCTTCAACTTCTTGTTCATTTTACTGCCTGGTTCAACTAAAGGTATATTTGTTTGGACAAATATAATGATAACAACAAAAATAGTTCGTAGTAGTTTAATTCCACAGCTGATATCTATCCATTTAACATGTTTTCTTGATAATAACCAAAATCACTTCAGTTCTTACATCAATATCTATGGCATTTTACTGACAAAAACAGTGCTTTTAGACATTCCATGTTTTCTTTTCTGTCTGTTTTAGTCACATGATACACACAGGAGTTAGTACTGGATTGCATAATTATTGTTTTTGATGAATTTTGATGGTTTAATAATTTTTTCGACTGTATAAAGGTTTATGAAACTATATTTAGTGACATCTAGTGGTGATTGCAACCCACTAAGTTGCCCACCACCACCCTCACTTTGTTATTTCAGCTTTAATCATGATCTTTTCTTAGCTCTAGCCAAGTTCTTATTGCGACCAAACCTTAACCTATTGTGTTGTCATACGTTAAAGTGCAGCGTTTCCTCTGGTTCCTGTAGTACTGTAGTACTAATCCACTGTTGTAGGTCGTTGTTCCGAAGGGTCTCAGTTCAGGATCCGAAAGATAAACAGTTTCTCATTAGCACTCCAATTTACAAAATTATGTCACAAGTTGCATCTTAGAGATCATTTTTGTATTTCTACTGGTTTTCACCTGATTATGTTTTTTATGTTGTTTTCAGTACAACATGGGGAGTGTACGGAAACCTGGCCCTGGTCTGAGCAGGACTTGAACCTGCACCTGAGTTCTACAAAGATGAAAGATTCTAATCTGGCCAGTTTCAGTGTTGACGGACACAAAATGGTTAATCTGTGGCTAATTAGCTTAAGCATCGATCATGTGTATTCCAGCCAATCATATTCGTTACATGATGTCGTTAGTGTTTGTGATATTTAATTTTGTGGTTCAACACAGTGGATTTCTTTGTAGTGATGGGACACATTAGTGACATGTTTGGTGACTTTAGATATTTTTACCCCGCCCACCGAAGGGGAGGCAAGGGGTATTGGTTTTGGTTCAGTTGTTTTTTTTGTTTAACACTATAGCAGCAAAACAATTACGTAGTTGAATTCATACCAAATTTGGTTTATAGATTGCCAATGACCCAGAATAGATCTGATTACATTTTGGGAAAAGTAGGTCAAAGTTAAATTTTTTTATGAATTTTTAAAATCTTTTTTTCCCATTTACTTATAATGGGCGAAATTTCACGTCTGTAGCAGCTAAACTATTGGTTGAATTCATACCAAATTGAGTTTATAGATTGCCAGTGACCCAGAATAGATGTCTTTATCTTTTAAGAACAGTAGGTTAAAGTTTAAATTTTCTATAAATTATTTTAATCTTTTTTTTCCCCATTTACTTATAATGGGTGAAATTTCAAATGTCTGTAGCAGCAAAACTATCAGTTGAATTCAGACCTAATTGGGTTTATAAATTGCCATTGACCCAGAATAGATGTGGTTATATTTTGGGAAAAGTAAGTCAAAGTTTGTTTTTTTTTTTGTAATGAATTTTTAAAATCTTTTTTTTTCTCCCATTTACTTTAAATGGGCAAAATTTCAAATGTCTATAAAACCATGAATTATGTTTCAATTTACTTCAAACTTGGCACATGTATAGAGGCAATTGATATGCTGACATCAGCACACGCATACAGGGTGGGGAAGCAAAATTTACAATATTTTGAGGCAGGGATTGAAAGACAGTGTATGACCAATTAGTTTATTGAAAGTCATGAGAATTTATTTGCCACAAGAAAATGGATATAATAGAAAATGTTTTTATTCTATGTGTCCTCCTTCTTTCTCAATAACTGCCTTCACACGCTTCCTGAAACTTGTGCAAGTGTTCCTCAAATATTGGGGTGACAACTTCTCTCATTCTTCTTTAATAGTATCTTCCAGACTTTCTGGTAATAGTTTTGCTCATAGTCATTCTCTTCTTTCCATTATAAACAGTCTTTATGGACACTCCAACTATTTTTGAAATCTCCTTTGGTGTGACGAGTGCATTCAGCAAATCACACACACTTTGACGTTTGCTTTCCTGATTACTCATATGGGCAAAAGTTTGTGAAAAGGTATGGATAACAGTGTTAGGTATGATTATGACATCAATATATGTTTAGTTTCAAAACAATTGACGTATTGTCTGCTGAGAAAAAACAACTAAATGTTCATTGTACATTTTGCTTCCCCACCCTGTAGACATGATGACATCAGCTGGATCGATGCCAAAATAAACTACAACACATGCGAGGGGCGGGGTTTGTCGAGCCTGACACCACTTGTTACCGTGGGTGTAGATGATATAACCTCTTGAGACCCAGTAGTGCATTTTCGTCCTCTGTAGGGGACAAAAGTTATAATAAAAAAAAACACACTGTCCACTGCAAAGGACCTTCCATAAAATATAAAACAAATACAAAAAATTATTAAAAAAAAAAAAAAAAAAAAAAAAAAAAAAATCTGTCTGAAAAAAACTGTTGGATTATGCCGTTTCAAATCAAGACAATTATTTAATGAAAAAGCCGAAACTTTTACTTTCCCGGGTCACAGGAGGATATAGAAGAAAAAGAATGTGTGTTTGGTCCATGGTTCTGCTATGTGGGCCTCACCTGTTGTAAGACTTCAAGCTGTCAAATCTCTTACAAAGAATCATCTCATTTCTGCTAGATCTTATCGGACTGTGTTGTCATGTGCTGTTCTACTCATAAAATGGTAAAGATTCACAGATTTCGTCTGAATGTTATAGAACCGACAGTTTTCACAAAATAGTTGTTTATTAATGGAACTGGGTCACTTCTTCTATAGGACTCCATTCAGAGAGGAGAATCTTTTTCTTTAGTCAGAAAATCCTTCAGCACTGAGAGCTAATCACTGAGCCACCATACACTGTAAATTTGCCAGTGTAAAAAATGCAGTGTCAAAGTAATTTAGCTCTTTCGGACTTATTCCAACAATGGACAGAGTAAAATTTAACATGATAACTTCCAGTGTCTGTGAAAATAATTGGAGTTTACAGAGGTTTTACACTGTCAGTGTCATATATTCAGTGTTAAAATAAACTGACTCTCTCAAAGTTAATTCAACACCAATAAGAGCAAGATACCTTTCAGTGTTAAAAAATAATGACTCTGAAAAGCCCCGCCCACCAACCTCTGTGCTCAAACTGAGTGAGAAGTTGGACTCTGGAATCGCCATCTTCCTCGCATCGAAAAATTGCGTTTCTAAGTTTGTGTAAATAAACTATTGCCTTTGTTATTTCATCCAAGCAGATTCTGTGTGCAAGAATATAGTTACGTCGTCGTTGTCAATGTTGGGTGCGTGTTTTCAAATACCGAATTTCAAATGGAAAGTGTGATATCAGGTCAGCGGCTTTCATTTTATGTCATTTTATGTTTACTTTTAATTGCAATATTTCATTTTTACTTAGAATAAATTGGGTACAGAAATAATTGTAACTTTTTTTTCACCCCTGCAGACACTGGGGCTATAGTACATCACATGTAACACCGGTAAGAGGCAGTTAAAAATCAACACTCTTTGAAGTAATTTATTTATCAACATGTAGTGTTAAGTAGGTTTAACACTGGAAAAGTTATTTCTTAACACTTAACTCTTCAGTGTTGAATGTGAATAACACTATGGGTGTTATTTCTCACATAGTGTAAAACTTGATTGACACTAATTAGTGTAGTGTAGTGTAAAATATTAACTCTTACTAGAGTAAAGTTGACTCTGGAAATGTAACTCTATGTTCAGTGTAAATTTTACACTTTGTAGATAGGGACCATATGTTCACTGAGGTAGTGTTAAAATGATCTCTTTAAGTGTTATATAAACGCTGGCGATTTTACTGTGTACCGTACTTGTATTATGTTTTTGGAAAAATATTCAATCTATAACATTACAAGCCTACAGACTAAAAGAATGACAAACAACTGAAATAAATAATCAATTACTAATATGTTAGTCTACACTGCAACTATGATGATTCCTTTATTTTTAATCATCAGGAAGAGGGATATATCAATCAATCAAATTCAGTTAAATCAATCAAATTTTATTTATATTGCACCAATCATAAAAAAGATCTCTCATGACACTTTACATATTGAGTTGGTTGAAACCAGACTCTAAGCCAATTTTCAGAAACCCAACAGTATCCTCCAGGATTCTATAAATATATATCATATAAACATTTTTCTAGTATTTTATGGAGAGGGGGTGGAACTGAATAAGTTGCACTTCTTCCCACCCCTTTTCGGGCGTGTAAATGGAACTATTGTACTGTTCTTCTGTCTAAGATTGTTATGATTGTTGATATTTGTATTATTACATGGGTCAACAACAAATTTATTGTTTAAGTTTTTTGAGCTGATTTAGGATAATTTTGGTGCTGAATCCAAAAATCACATTCATTTTGCTCAATCAGGTCACCTTTCTGAACTATGCTACATATTGGCTTTTGAACATGTTTGCTTACATTTATGGGCATTTTCACATCATATGATACAAAATTCTTTCATATTTCTTGCAATAAACGAGTTCTGAAGATTTTACTTTTGCCAATTTATGATAAATGTTTTTTTTAATATTACAGGTGAATGAAATGGCTTCGACTAGAAGATCTTGCAAAAATAAGCCTGACGTATTCTGCTACATCTGCGGTGAATACACCATTGTACCTAACATGAATCCTGTTAGAAAATGATTTTTTTTCTCTTAAAACCTATTTTGGGTGAGAACTATATAAAAAAATCCACTGATAAAGTCACAAATTGCAATCAATTTTGTGAGAAGATCAAATTTTTCAAAATCAAATTAGCAAAAAAACCTGACCTGATTGAGAAAAACAGATGTCATTTTTGGATTCAGCGGTGCAAAATGGTCCGAATTCAGTTGAAAAAACCTAGACAACTTGCAAAAAACATTTTTTGTAACCCAGTGTTATTTATGTTTTGCTTGTTCGTATATATGTTAAATTTCATTGCATGTTTGTAATAAACCACTAAATCAAGTCAAATCATTTATCAAACCACTGGTACATCTTTATATTGTGCTCTGGGGCCATTCATAACTAATGCTGCCTTCATGTGCTATGGGAAATATGGTAAATACTAGTTACCAACTTAAAAATTGCACTTGAACGCCCCCTCATGTTGTATTTTCCACTGGAGAACTGGGAAAAAATGTTGATGCTGGACGTGAAAATAACCCTTGACCTTTTCAACATGAGAGATTGATGGCGAATGATGCTTTTACTAGAGGAGACAGTTTGAGAGAGGGATGAAGAGGAAGCAGAGAGGAGGAAGAGTGGAAGGGTTTAGAGCGCAGATAGAAGATAGAGCGTTGGGGTGAGGGGCAGTGGATCTGAGCGGACCAGGCTCTAGTGGGCTCTTCCACGCTCTTTCATGGAGAGCCAGGAAAAGAGATTAGAGCAGAGCTGCTTTCGCCGATGATGGGGGGGGGGGGGGGGGGGGGGGGGTGGCATCTCCATACTGTTGCAGCAGCAGCCCATTTTCCACTTTCCTTTACCATTTCCCTCCTCCTCCTCTTCCTCCTCCTCTTCTTCCTCCTTTGCGTATGGCTGAGCTTCATTCTCCTCCAGCAGAGACACAACGAGTATCGAGATCCTAAATGGTGTGATTTGATGTTGAGTTTACAAAGCAAGTTGGGAGCTTTGTAATGCATCCCACAGGAGGGTCTGGGAGTGCAGCACTTGACAGAGCCTTTATGTTCCTTCATGGTTGAGGGAGTGTGTGCATCATCCTCCATCGTGCTCACTGTGATTCTGTGATTGTTGTTCTCTTACCGCACTTGAGTAAACACCTTCTTCCCACCCACATCTACTGACGAAGCACATGCACTAGGCACACACACACACACACACGTCTGCAACACACAATAACACCCCCCCCCCCCCCCCCCTCTTCTTTTTCTCATATCCAAACAGTGAGTTAATCAGACCTATAAACCCTCCTTGCTGGTAGAAGATAAGCGGTGTGCCGGTAGCCCTGCCCTCCTGAGAGCAGCACTCCTCTAGCGGTGCCGTGTAGCCGCCTGATAAGGCAGGGGAGTGCGGGATACCCTAAGAGAACCACACACACACACGCACACACACACGCACACATACACTCCTCTCGGCATCCTCTGTGGAGCCAATCAGCAGCGTCGAGGGCCTCGGGCTCCACCAATCATCCCTCTCCATCAGCTGTTGTTAATCTCACCGTTCAGCCTGCAGGTGGATATTTGCTGCGTGTGTGTGTGTGTGTGTGTGTGTGTGTGTGTGTGTGTGTGTGTATGTTTTAGCAGACACGTGCACAAGAGAAAATTACAATCTGATAAAATTTAGAATAATAATAATAACAATCAGAGGGCAAGTTGTGAGCTGAGGTTTGCCCTTGTAATTGCTTAATTGTTTCTTATGAAATCTGAGATTGAATCATTAACGTGTCCGGTCAAATTGCAGCATAAAGGCGTCCTCATCTGTGCCTGATAATAAAATACAAAATATATAGTTTTTGTTTGTTTGTTTGTTTGTTTTTTACCTGCATGGAGCCTAACGTCTCTAAAAGGCCTCAATTTAAATCTCAGTCATCAATAATAATAAAAATAAATAAATAAATTCCCTGTTCTGTCCTTTACTTATTTGAAGTACTTTAAAGCTAATCCTCCTTTACAGCTTTTTTTTTTTTTTTTTTTACCTTGATGTACAAAGAACCTACACAGTTCCTCAGGGATGTACGGGTAATTAAATACCATTTCTAAAGTGAACTTATTATGCCTCGACCTGCATTTCAAAGCATCTCCTGGACTGTTTCTACAGATTAATCAATCTATAAAGTGCAAAATAAGAACAGCGTTTCAACATCAAAATCAAAAGAACTCAAAGGCACATCATCTCAGGGCTTCAAATACACGCATGGAATAATCTAAAATTGATCTAATAAGTACATCTGGAGCTAATGTGGTTATCTGTACCTACTGTATTTGACTTTAACTATAATTTGGTGATTATGAAGCAGATGCAGAGTTCTACGCTTATGCTTCACATTTTAGATCATATCATTTTCATGGCCTTTTATTTACTGAAAACAATACAAGGTGGATTTCTACAGGCTGATAATGATCATTTGAAGTATTAAAAATCTGAGAATTGACTGATAGCAACCACTGAAAAGACAATTCATCCCCAATAGAAATGATTATCTTTGACTTTATTAGAAAAATTAAATGATTCAATAAGTAAAAGAAGTGGATATCAAGTATAAAAAAAAATCTAAGTAATTCTAGATTTTAATTCCAGATTTTTATTTTATTTTTTATATAATTTATTATATTTTTCTTTTGGTTTAAGTCAATAATTTCAGCAGTGTATCCTAAAATCAAGTTCTACCATTTATAGTATTTCTGTTGCTTGTGCAGAATATTCCGTTCCTTTGTGTTTCTATTGAAAATGTCTGAATGACAATGAACTTGAAACTCCAACTTGATCTTAAACCTGTAAAAGGCAGATTAATTCGTTTATTTCTATTTTCTATCCCCAACTGTTAATTTAACTCCTCTAACGTAACTCATTTCTAGTCGTATTTGGCTTTATCTTCATTTTAAAGTTATCCTGCTTGATTTTAAATAACCACTTTAACTTTAATGCACGTGATAATTCATGTAGATTTGGACACTTTCTTTTTCTTTATAATTGAACGTTGTCATTCTCCTGTATGACTTTAACCCATACAGACCCAAACGCCCACCATGTGACCAAAACCATGTACTGATATTAAATGTTTAATAACCGTCAATAAATTAATCCTATCAATCCATGTCAAAAATTAATGTAAAATGCAGTTCGTCATCTTTTCATGGTCATCAGATAGTGACTCTCTGTATAGTTACCATGGAAACACTGTCATCTTCTGCAACATTGATTCACCAGTAAAACCCATGGAGTTGGATCAATGACAGTGGACGGACACACTGGGTTTATGTTCAGTTAATGACATATTTGCTGAAAAAAGTCACTTTTTTCTTCTTTTTTCTGTTGTGATATGATAACATTTGAATTTACTCTGAGCTTTAACAAACATCTACATGATCAATGTATTAAATATAGGAAAATATATGATTTACAGTGAAATTAATGCAAAATAAAGAGGATGATCTTATAGTAAATGGTGATAAATCACTGAATAAAGGTTAAATAGAGAGAAAATTTAATGTGGGAAGTGACACAAAAGTAGCACTGCACTGTAAAAAAATCCTGTTGTTTTTACGGAAAAAAACTGGCAGCTGTGGTTACCAGAACAATACTGTAAAAAACACACATTCAACTGTAAACATATTTACAGAGTAACACGTAGATTTAACCTTTTAAACATGTAGACTTAACACTGGATTTAACTGGTAAATGGACTGCACTTATTTCACACATTTTATGCACCTTCATGGTGTCCAAAGCACTTTCCAAAGCCGCCAGTGTCTTCCATGGACACTTGGACCATGGACAGTTGGAGCCAGGATTGGAACCACCAACCCTTTCGTTATTGGAAGAGCCGCTCTACCAACCCATTAATTTACAAGTTTAAAATGTTAAAATTTTAAATGTTTACTTTTTTTAAATAACTTTTTTATTAAAAAAAAAAAAAAAAAAAAGCAAATACGCCGTTATTTCAACATTATGGTCTTTGCAATTTAAACGGCACTGCATTGTTTTTCAATTTACAGTTTTATTTTCTAAAAACAATACAAATACATCCTTTCTACATACAAATCTGGTTTTGTTCACATACGCTTCCTGTAAAAACTACAGCTATAATTACACAAAACAACTTAACACAAAAATCTTTTAAAATAAACAACTTTTCTTTGTATTTTCACTTACAGTTTTTTTATGTTGCAATTTTGCAACTTTTTGGTATTAATTGTAGTCATTTTTTACAGTGTGGGTCTGTATGGGTTAAAACCAGGCATTATTTTTTAACTGTTTCTGTCACTAAAACCTCATCTGAGAAATGACAGCAGGTTCATCCTACAGCCTACAACTAACTAACTCACTAACTAACTCTGAGCTTTAACAAACATTTACATGATCAGTGAATTAAATATAGGAAAATATATGATTTACAGTGAAATAAATGCAAAATAAAGAGGATGATCTTATAGCAAATGGTGATAAATCACTGAATAAAGGTTAAATAGAGAGAAAAAATAATTTGGGAAGTGACACAATAGTAGCACTGGGTCTGTATGGGGTAAAACCAGGTGCTATTTTTAATTGTTTCTGTCACTAAACCTCATGTGAGAAATGACAGCAGGTTCATCCTACAGCCTACAACTAACTAACTAACTAACTAACTAACTAACTAATTAACTAACCACCTGCCTTTGCAGCTCCTGGAAGTTGGCGCAGGTCAAATGCGTCTCATCTGTAAACGTGGTGTGAACGGCTCGGCTCGGCTCGGTCCGGTTCCGGTTCCACTGGCCCTTGCCAAGGTCAGCATTCCTGTCGGGGCCGTTGCCTGGTGGAACTTTTGTCTCCCAGTTTTGTGTAAACCTCCAGGGACAGACGGTATAGGACAGACTAAAGAAGTGAGTTTGCAAATGAGCGCAGGCTGCAGTTGGTCTGAGTATAGAATAATGCAGGGTTTTTTTGTTTGTTTTTTTGTTTTTGCTTTTATTATACGGGCTGCTCAGAAAGGCATAAATTCCCGATGTGATCCTGCAAGTGCAAAAAGTGAAAAAAAAAAAAAAAAAGGGCAGCATTGAGGCCAGTGGACGGTGGTGGTGTATCCAGGCTGCGTAAGCGGGTTTACAGGTTTTGGAGACGCTTTTAGACGCCCTGGCCTAGTTTAGACCCACTGATCTGCACCAAATACCTGAAGATTACTGCTCTGATTAAACTTACACAAACACGGCAATCACTTGCACTTTTAAGTTTTTTTTATTTTATTTTATTTATTTTTTTAACTGAGCCTGTTTCCAAATAAATCCGCTGTATAGTTAATTCATATTTCCATAACTCTGAAAGACCTTTTTCCATGAACATGAGCCCATGCAGACCCAAACACCCACTGATCTAAACTGTATTTTACACCAGTTATTTCCATGTATTGGTAGGATTAGTAGATCAGCAGGTATGAAACAGTTCTTCATCTTTTCATGGTCATCAGATATGACCCATGTGGACCTTCAGAGGCTCTGTGGTGAACATGGAAACACATTGATTCACCAGTCAAACCTATGGGTTTATGTTCAGTTCATGAGAGATTTGACTGAATAAATCACTTTTTCTTCAGTTTTCTGTTTTTTTTATATAATAATCCTCCACTTTACTCTGAGCTTTTATGAACATCTACATGATCAGTGAATTAAATATAGGAAAACACCTGATTTTCACTAGAAAAACTGCAAAATACAGAAGATAATATTATTATAATAAATGGTGATAAATTAAAAAAAAATCATTTGGGACCTGATACAGAAGGAGCAGTGGGTGTTTATGGGTTAACCTTTACGCATGTCATCGTCTCTAAGTTGAGCACAATAATCCACTCAGGCTGCGAACAGGCCCGTGGGTTCATTCAGAAATAACCCACAGGCCTGGACTTTAAGGTCAAACATCAGGTCAGGGAAGAACATTTAATCTTCCACTGCAACAGGGGAGGTTTTCACTGGACAAAAATGTATTTTCCATAATATTTTCGATGTTTTTCCTGCTTTATATCGTCATTTAACACTCGACGCACTTCTAAATGTGTGTCTTCACAAAGGCCTTTACAGTAAAACATTCCGCCTCCTGCAAAAGGCCAAGCATTAACACTGATATTTACTCCTTAAATCAGTCTTCAGTTGTCAACTAATTAATTTTAGATTGTTTGAATCACATTATAAAATCTAAAATATCTAAAATATTTAATGACTGAAATGTTGTAGATATTTGTGTTGCTTAATGAGTGAAAAGGAAAATAACTGAAAAAGGAAAATCCAGAGCATCTTTGTGGATTTTGAAGCAATAAATATTTTTTAGGCTATATTTTAAGTACAATAAGAGAATTTACATGATGGCATTGTATATTTCTTCTTAATTAATTAATTAATTCAAATGTGCGTATTTTAAAAATAAAATATTTTAGTCCCAAACCACTTAGTAGTTTTGTTTGTTGGATCATATTATGCAGAACATTTAAATGTATTTTTTAATGTCAAAACAACACTAACCACCGTTATTTGAAATATTATAGATTAGAATTCCGTAGTTATAAATTAAAAAAGCGTGATAACTTCTAATTTGACAGCATTTCTGAAGGAAATACAGATTAAATATTTACGTTGAAATGGAGATCTGCTCATTGAAATTAGAGAAATATTGTGTTTTAAATCACACGGTTGGATATTCCTTAGAAAATAAATGTTTTTCGATTTGTTGTCAAAAATATGAAGCAAATATTTAGATTTGTATTCAGTAAATAGGTTAAATATATTTTTACCTCTGTGTAATTTAAACTAATTCTGTTCTTAATCTTTCACGAGGCATAGACTGACATTTTCATTGTTGTTATTGCTGAGGGGAAGTCAAACATTTTAGAACCTCAAACAGAGTGTTTGTCAGATTAAATATTGGAGCTTTTTGTGTCTGAGCCTTTTGTTTGTGTGTTTGTTGAAGTGGTAAAGTTGAACCAACACTGGCTCTGATCTGGCACCAGGTGGACGCCATTTTCACATCTTCTGCTCATGGTTTGTGCTGTGACGTCTGCAGTGGCGCACTTCCTTCAAATGCTGCGTTTCCCATAAAAGCTATTTTGGGGGTGCTGAGGGGCGTATTTTAGGATGCGTATTGACAGGTTCTAGAAAGAGTGAGTGTTAAAATTCCATTTTCCATTTGTGGTGAGCATTGGGTTCATCCTACACCTGCTGTTTACCTGTCCGGTTAGCTGTCAAACTAAATATTCAGACATTCCTCTATTACAAAAATAACTAAATAATAGGAGTGGACCCTCCTCATTTCATTTCACAGCCAGCCTGTTTTATTTGGATGTGGTTTAGTAGTGGGAACTGCACTGATTTGGGCCCATACAAATGGTCCAAATTAGGCTTAATATGTTTTTCATTTTTAGCAACTTTTTAAGTGTTTGCCAGTAAATCTGAGGAATATTTTATCATGAGAATGAACTGAAACGGACTTTAAATACTTTTATACCATTTAATTTTGCACAGTGGAGTGTTATGTGCAAACATTGTACAAGTGACTAATAGCCGTAAAATTATAACTCGTTTTATTTTTCTGAAAAAAAAAAAAGAGAGAGAATTAATTTAAATGATTAAAAATCAGATTTTGATCATTCTATGTACCTGTTATATATGTTTGGTCATCGGCTCATATTCTACCGACCTTTCACCTGCTCACTCGGGACAGTCTGTTTTCACCGTATACCGTCTTTCAGTTTTTACCCCCTGATATAACACGGGGTTGCTCGCGCACCCCCTCCGCTCCCTCGCGCCCTCCCTCTCCGTCGGCCTCGCGCTGCCCCTACACTGTCTGCCGGTGAGAGCAGCTCCTAATCCCCTGCGTCCACGGTTTACTCTGAGCCCGTGGTTAATTCCTCTAAACCCCCAGCTGCCGCCCTGGTTACTCTGAGCAGACAGACTCAACCGCTGCGGGTATTAATAATTCACCAGCCCCGCTCCGCTCCTCCGGTCTCCGGTCTGGTCTCCGCTCTCCGCTCCTCCGGTCTCCGCTGGTTGTCCTGCCTCGGCCGCAGGGACACCTCGGTCCTCCTCGGTCCTCCTCCTCCTCCTTCACCGCCTCTGGTCTCACTTCGCACCGTTTGTTTACTTGACTGTTCGCCTGCACGCGGGGACACGCACACGGAGACGCACGTTGCGCCTGTGAGCTCGTGCGCCCTTTAGACTGTACCGGCTGCCAGTGCCCACTAGTCTCACCGACTCTCTCGTGTTGCGACATCCGCGCGCTGCCACATGGTGCGTTCGGTGTCGGACGCCGCTGTCGTTCCTCCGTAACTTTCCCCGGACCCTGAAGGAACAAACAGGTGGAACCGACCACCGCCGGCTCCGCTTCCGCACACACCGGAGCATGCACGAGGCGAACGCACACGGCCGACCGCGTCCCCGTTTGGAAACAGGAGCAACAGCTGATTCGGTGAGCGCGTAAACACAGAGGCACGCGGGATACTTACTGTCGGCTGCACGGAGTCACCGGCCCGCCTCTGTCAGCCCCGGGGTCACACCGGAGGACGCACGGCGCAGCAGCAGCAGGAGCAGCGGCAGGAGCAGCAGCAGAAGCGGCGGCGGCTCGGTGGACGTTACGGTACCGGGATAGAGTGGAGAGAGAGAGAGAGAGAGAGAGAAAAAAAGAGAGAGAGAGAACCGTGCGCCCCTCAGCTCTGACGCCGCCGGTTTTCATGGAAGTACCCCGAACTGAAATCTAAACACTTTGCATGAGGAAGAAGTCCGGTGTTCTCCGCCTGGACCCAGCCGCTGACCGAGCCGAGAAAAAAAGCATGTTTACCGGGCAACAGGCCGTGTGTTAGGGCTGTTTTGCTTCCGGTGGAAGGCCCAAGTGAACAAGAAACCAAGCAGTTTTTTTCTCTCTCCCACACACTTTTTTTTTTCGTTCTTTCTTTCTTTTTTTTTTTTTTTTTTTTTTTTTTTTTTTTTTTGGAAGCCGAACTTTTCAGAGTGGAAAATGGGTCTTTGAGAGTGTTGGCACATTTCCCTTCACCACAATGGTACGTGCTATGTAAACCAATAATTTGCTTATTTATGCAGTCAGCTTTCAGGTCCATTGTAGTATTTCATAAATCTAATGCTAAAGCTCTGTAATGTTTCATGTTCGGTGCACTGGGCTGACTTGGCTCATTTTTGTGCAATAGTATTTTCTTAAAGCGCACATGCCAAGTCCCTGCACCTACCTGTCTGTGTTCACTGTCACGGTTATTATGGTCAATTACAATGTTCGCTTAGATTTCAATAAGTACTTTTCCTGCTTTCAAAGCTACATGCACACTTAAAAGATATAAGGGTAGCATTATTATGAACTGTAGTTTAGTGTTTGTAGTTCCAAAATGACTTTCCACCCTCCTGGCCAAAATCTGTGTCCAGCCCTGGAGTAGAAGCCCACTCCCCAGCCCACAGCAGAGGTCCACTCTGCTTGACACTATTTATAGACACATATATGATATGCGCTATCACATATCAGCTAATAAGAAGCCGCGGTGCTCTATGTGAAAAGGTTATACTGACATGTGGAAAGAGCAGAATTCCACCTAAAGTCGAGCAAGAGTTGGTGGAAACTTGGCTATAAGTGCATGGAACTTCTTTTCTGCGCCAACATTCAATTACGCACCTATTGGATTTGTGCGTAATCATGCATCAGGTCCTTTATTTCTGACATTTGACCTAGAAATCAAACATGGAGGTTTTTTTAGTTGTGGTTTCTGTCTAATTTTGCAACAAAAATCCTTATTCTTCCTGATTTTAGTCCTATGTTTTTGACCTTAAACTGGCGCAAGTATTCCCTGTGCGCATGTGGGAGCGTGCGTCTGAACTCAGTAGGCTTCAAAATGAGCGCGGTAAAAACAAGTCTGTTTTATATACAGAAATATGAGATGTAGCACACATATCCTTGACCCTGCATGGATCCTTTTTTGGCACGAAATGAGTCAAGTCAGAGATAGTTAGGGGAACCTCCCACATACAACCTTGAAGCTGCTTAGATACCAGGAAGGGATCTTATTTGCACATGAATATGGAAGATTATTAGTATGAATAATTATTTGTTTACGAGCATCCTAGGCTGACATGGCAGCTGCCCAAGAAGCTCATCAGTAAAAATGATACAGAATTCAGGACAGGCCTCACATGGGATTATCTTGACTTGTTATTCTCCTACTTATAGCAACTCACCTCTTTTTTTTTTTTTTTTTTAAGTAAAGGCTATGGTGTGAATTGGTGCCAATATCTCAGCTCTGTGTTCGAATGCACTGGAGGCATCTGTCAGTCAGTGTCAGATTAGCTTCCCTCCAGGCTGCTCCTCCATATCTGACACACCAGTAAACACTTGTTGTTTTTTTTTTTTTTTTTGCTCCATACATGATCTTTATTGGTGTCACAGCATTATTGATTCATATAAACAATCTGCAAAGCAAATAGGGAAGTTAGCCTCATAGCATAATTGGCTAAATCATATACAAATGGACAAAAGTATGTGGACACGTTGAATTTAGGTGTTTCTTTTCTAACAGGGGTCTGGGATACAAAACAATAATGACTAATGTCAGAATATAGTTATATATGCATTGGTTAGTTTGGTTTAACCCTTTCATGCATGAATTTTGAGAACCTTAATCCAGATTTTTTTCTTGAGTGATTTTATTCCTCTTTAGGCATTAAAAAAAACAACGCGGTCTAAATTTTTTTGTAGAGTTGCAAAAATGTCTTCTAAGCAGGACACCATGCATTTAATTTTTGAAGCAAAGAAACATGTATTTACTAATACACTGTGCAAAAACTATGAAATAAAAACATTTGTTGCTGCTAATCTGATGTTTTCTCAGATTTTTACGTACTCTAATACTAGTCATTACTCACTTCATGGAGATAATATGCAAAAAAACAAACAAACAAACAACTTTTTGTTCTTAATTACAGCCTAATAACAATAACAAGGAATGGATTTACACTCAAACATGTCAGATCAGGTTTCTCTAGAACAGCAAAGTTACAGTAATGTTGTCAAATGCAGTGTTTGGGGTGTTGCATAAGCATCCAATGTGTCGGCTGATATGGAACTAAAAGAACAAAATCCATGTATATACAAAGAACAGCTGGAGAATAGCTGTCCACTGTAGTGACCACTATGCATGAAAGGGTTAAACTGCTATCTTTGTTCCCAAAATGACTCAGATTGTTTTGGCTTCATTTCGCTCCACATTTATTATTATTATTTTTAATCCATGACTCTGATTTTAAATGTTCTACCTTTAAATTTCTAAAATATTTTTCCTGCTCTGATTGTAAATAATAATTTTCTTCCACATCTAACCATCCACTTCCTTCACATCTGACTTACACTTTAACCCTTTCATGCATTGCGGTCACTCCAGTGGACAGTTCTTCTCCAGCTGTTCTCTTGTATATTCATAGGTTTTGTTGTTTTAGTTCCAACACAGTGGACACTTATGCAGCATCCCATAATACACTGCAATTCATACCATTACTATAACTTTGCTGTTCTTGATAAACCTGATCTGCAGTAACATGTTTAAGTGTAAATCAGTTGTTATTTGTCAGACAAAAAGAGGGTTTGTTTTGCATATTATATGAGGTAATAACGAGCATTAGAGTATGTTAAAATGTGAGAAAACATCAAATGAGCAGCCTTAAAAATGTTTTTATGTCATCGTTTTCATTTTACTTTCTGATATTGGGTTTTAAATACATATTTCTTTACTTAAAAAATTAGATGCATGGACATTTTTGTAACTCCATGAAAAAAAACAAAAAAAACAAAACTCGATTGCAACTTTTTTTTTATGCCTAAGGAGATATACAAACACTCCAGACAAAAAAAAATCTTGACTAAGGTTCTCATAATTCATGCATGAAAGGGTTAAAGAAATATTGATGTTTCTAAACTATATGGACATAAATATTGGGACACATCATGTCTACAGGTGTAAGATGTCCTGTTCATGAGGATCAGACATAGAAACATCGATATTAATAATCAATATGATATTTATCCCATTTATAATAAAACTATATTATGATATTAGTATTGTTTTGTATCCCAGACCCCTGTTAGAAAAGAAACACCTGAATTCAACGTGTCCACATACTTTTGTCCATTTGTGTCTGACTAAGGTAATTATGATACAAGGCTAATAATATGTCAGACATACTGTAAATATGTGGCAAAAGTAGAAGGACAGATACAGACAAAAGTTCAGACTCTGAAATGTACTCAGTAAAAGTCAAAACTGGCCTGCCTTTCTTTCTTTCTTTCTTTCTTTCTTTCTTTCTTTCTTTCTTTCTTTCTTTCTTTCTTTCTTTCTTTCTTTCTTTCTTTCTTTCTTTCTTTCTTTTCATATGTGTTTGTGCAAAGTTAATTGAAACTCATGTCTTTTTTTTTTTTTTTTAACATTCTTTTTATTGAACATTTTCAAAATTGTAACAATCCAGTCCAGTACCATACCATACCATACCATACCATACCATACCATACCATACCATACCATACCATACCAACTTTATTTATAAAGCACTTTAAGAACTTGACAGCTGGCCAAAGTGCCGTACACCAAACATAAAACAAGGGTAAATAAAGGGTAAATAAAACTAGTGATAACACAGGGTGTTAAGCGGGCTAAGAACAACAAAACACAACCATCATAAAAACAAAGACAAATTAAAATCTGTTAAAAAACAACAAACAGACAAGTCACTCACTGATTAAAAGCTAATGAGAAAAAGTGCGTTTTTAGATGTGATTTAAAGACAGTACAGTACATGTACAAATTGTATGAAATATGTAGCAAATCCAAACTTCCTCCACAGTAATGATCTCACCAGTCCTTATTAGGTTGTTTCAGGCAGCTGCAGTCTGAGTTCCCGGATAATCCAACACTTTGCCAAACTTTGCTGTAAAGACGTCCTTCTGATCGTTATGATAAAATCTTAAGTCTTTCCAGAGAAATATAGTCTGATATCAAAGACTGAAACTTAACATAGCATGAAAAATAAGAAGCCATTCTAAGTCAAAGTAAAATAAAAACAGGAAACAGAAACTAAAGAACATTCATTTCATTCCAATATGCAGATCAGTTTTCAGCGTCAGCAGCAGAACCTGAAATATTCAGATGACTTTTCTGTTGGGTCGGAACTCAAACCACATTCATTTTCTACATCGTAAAGTTGACATGAGTGAGAAATCTCCCGATCAGAGACTCCAGTTTGGGTTTTTACTTCAGGTCTTGTTGTGTTTTGCATCTTGTTCCACCTTTTTGTGTCTCATTTCCTCATTTTCATCTTTTACATCGCTTTTGTTTTGTCTTTTTGCATCTTCTGCTCATTTTCTATATCTTTTACATTGTATTTGTTTTGCTATGCCTTTTACGTTTCTTACATCTTTTACATTGTATTTGTTTTGCTATGCCTTTTACGTTTCTTACATCTTTTACATTGTATTTGTTTTGTTGCATCTTTTACGTCTTTTATGTTCAATTTGTTTCGTGACGTCTTTTACGTTGTATTTGGTTTTTTTTACATGTTTTATTTGTTTTATGTCTTCTATATCTTTTACATTGTATTTGGGTTTTTTTTTACGCCTTTTACGTCTCTTACATCTTTTACGCTTTATTTGTTTTGTTGCATCTTTTACGTCTTTTATGTTCTATTTGTTTTGTGATGTCTTTTACGTTGTATTTGTTTTTTGTTTTTTTTACGTCTTTTACATCTTTTATGTTTTATTTGTTTTGTTACGTCTTCTATATCTTTTACATTTTATTTGTTTTGCTACGCTTTTTATGTTTCTTACATCTTTTACGTTTTATTTGTTTTGTTACATTTTTTATGTCTTTAATGTTCTATTTGTTTTGTGATGTCTTTTACGTTGAATTTGTTTTTTTTTTACACCTTTTACGTCTTTTACGTTCTATTTGTTTTACTACATCTTTTACATTGTATTCGTTTTGTCTTGTACGTCTTTTACGTTGTATTTTTGTGACGTCTTTTACGTCTCTTAAATCTTTTCCTTTGTATTTGTTTTGTTGTCTTTTACATCTTTTACTTTTTTATTCAGTTTGTTTCGTCTTTTTAAGTTGTTTTCGTCTTTTTAATACATTTTCTCCCATGTCTTTGTTTCAAGCTTGATCTCATCACATCATTTTATCCTTGTTCTGTCTTTTACATAGTTTTCCTTCTTGTTTTGTCTTTTAATTCATATTCTTACATTTCCCGTGTGTGAAATGCACCGATTTATGCTTGAACGGATTGACTTTTCTTTGTGTTATTATTCTTCTTCTTCTATCCGTTTAGATTGAAGTTGATGTTGGGAAGGCTTACAGTAAAAAATATAGAATAAAATAATCGACAATTTCCCTTAAACGCATTAAAACGAACGTAACAAACTGAAATCTAAACTGTTAAAGGACAGATATTTGTGTTAAAATCATCAGAAAAAAACAAAATCCTCTCTGTAGGTACGCTTACGAAGTACTAGTACTTCATTACATCCCACATCTGCTTAGAGTATACACTGAGCTAATGCCTGCTGTAAATGTAACGTGGGTTTGACTCCTTCCAAGGTCAGCCAGTGTGTGATATAGGAGGTTAAGCAGCTTGTACAGTATGTAAATAGTTAGGGTAATTGTATCCTGCACTGTCAGTGTGTTTCTGTGTGTATGTGTGCAGCTCTGCACATGATCAGACAAGTGGTTTTCCAGCCTTGTGTGATCTCCCTCTTGGCTGTCGCTGCCAGTGATGTCATCCTCACTGTATACAGAATATTATGCTATTATGTTTGTCCTGGCCTTGACATTTCCCTGGAAAAATAAACAAGTCTTCAAGGGCTGTGATAGCTTAGGCGGCGTATGAGCTCTTTTACCGTAGTTTAAAGATGGAAACTCTGATATACAGTCAAACGGCGTAAATATTAGGATAGTGAGCTCAGATGGCCGCGTCAGGTTGATTGGTTTTTAAGCTGTTGTAACTGCTTTAGTATGATTTAGATCAGAGGCTATCGAGGACACGTCAGGAGGTTTAATCATGTGCTGCTTCTCTGGTAAGACGTTAAATTAATCACGAAGTTCAAGACGGAGTGTCACGCTTCGCAGTAAGAGTTGGAGCTTTAATTGTCTGCAGAAGTGTCTTGTTAACAACCAAGCAAGTGCTCAACACAGTTAGGACTTTTACAACGGTTTTACAACGACAACACTCATCGGACTATTCTTTGTCTCATTGGTCGTATCCCGCTGTGTGATATACAGTCGTGGAAAAAATTATTAGACCACCCCTGGTTTTCTTCAGTTTTTTGTTCATTTTAATGCTTGGACCAACTAAAGGTGCATTTGTTTGGACAAATATAGTGATAATAATGAAAATATCTCATTATAGTTTAATTTCAGAGCTGATATCTATCCATTCAACATGTCTTCTGTCAATATCTATGGCAAAAACAGTGCTTTTAGGCATGTTTTAGTCACGTGATACACACAGGAGTTAGTACTAGATTGCATAACCATTGTTTTTGATGAATTTTGATGGTCTAATATTTTTTTCCGCGACCGTATGTTATTGTGATTAATGTCAATAAGTATGAAGGCAAATGTCAAAGCAGTATTTCAAGTTTAAAGGCTCATTTTTGGTCTTGAGTGAAAGTTGAAGAATCCACTGGGTTTGAAAGTATTTGCTGAAGACAAAATGAAACATAATTGACAGAATACACAACAGGACGAATATGATGTAAGAGACAAAACAAGACGAAAATAACATTTAAATGACACAAAAGACTCAAGACAAAAACAATGTACAGTAGCGGAAAAAATTATTAGACCACCCCTTGTTTTCTTCAGTTTCTTGTTAATTTTAATGCCTGGTCCAACTAAAGGTCCATTTGTTTAGAGAAATATAATGATAACAACGAAAATATCTCATTATAGTTTAATTTCAGAGCTGATATCTATCCATTTAACATGTTTTCTATCAATATCTATGGCAAAAACAGTGCTTTTAGGCATTCCATGTTTTCTTTTCTGTCTGTTTTAGTCACATGACACACACAGGAGTTAGTACTGGATTGCATAACCATTGTTTTTGATGAATTTTGATGGTCTAATATTTTTTTTCCACGACCATATGTTATTGTGATTAATGTCAATAAGTATGAAGGCAAATGTCAAAACAGTATTTCAAGTTTAAAGGCTCATTTTTGGTCTTGAATGAAAGTTGAAGAATCCACTGGGTTTGAAAGTATTTGCTGAAGACAAAGTGAAACATAACTGACATAGAATACACAACAGGACAATTATGATGTAAGAGACAAAACAAGATGAAAATAACATGTAAATGACACAAAAGACTCAAGACAAAAACAATGTACAGTTGTGGAAAAAAATATTAGACCACCCCTTGTTTTCTACTATGTCTTGTTCATTTTAATGCCTGGTCCAACTAAAGGTCCATTTGTTTGGACAAATATAATGATAACGGCCAAAATAGCTCATAGTAGTTTAATTTCAGAGCTGATATCTATCCATTTAACATGTTTTCTTGATAAAAACCAAAACCACTTCAGTTCTTACATCAATATCTATGTCATTGTATTGACAAAAACAGTGCTTTTAGGCATCCTCGACTGTATGTTATTGTGATTAATGCCAATAAGTATCAAGGCAAATGTCAAAGCAGTATTTCAAGTTTAACCCTTTCATGCACAAATTATGAGAACCTTCATCACATTTTTTCCTGAGTGTTTTTAATTCCTCTTTAGGCATAAAAAAAAAAAAACAATGCGATTGAAAATTTTCTTCTGAAAAATAAATTTCAAAAATAAATGAAATAAGAAATATTTTAAAAATACATAAAAAAAACAATAATGAAAAAAAAAAAAATTCTTATGAACCTATTTTTCATGAAGTTGCAAAATTGACCACTCAGCTGGACACCACACGATTAATTTTTGATGCACAGAAACATGGATTTACTGATAAATTGTGTGAAAACTATGGGGAGGGCTTGTGATTCTGAGGGTTTATGCTCAGGAGAGATCTGCATAATGTTACCAATTCATGTCAGAAAAGATATGTAGTGTCTTAAAACTTTAATAAAGGTATGTGTTAAAAAAAAAAGAACCACAAAATCCATGAATATACAAGAGAACAGCTGTAGAATAGCTGTCCACTGTTGTGACCAGTGTGCATGAAAGGGTTAAAGGCTCATTTTTGGTCTTGAGTGAAAGTTGAAGAATCCACTGAGTTTGAAAGTATTTACTGAAGACAAAGTGAAACATAATTGACACAGAATACACAACAGGACAAATATGATGTAAGACACAAAACAAGATGAGCGCGATGTAAGAAAAATAACATGTAAATGACACAAAAGACTCAAGACAAAACAGCATGAATGCATGTAAAACACGTGGAATGACAAAAATGGAACACAGACAACAAGACAAGAGGGACGTAGGAGAAATAACAAGAAGAAAACGATGGAAATGACACAAAAGATGGACAAACACACAGCTGTAGTCTCTAACTGTGTGCTCATTTTATTCTTTATTTTACTTAAATCCAGTCAGAATAAAGGAACTGAGTGTGACGTGACACCAGATGTTCAGTTGTGACTTTTGGTAGGTTTTGTGATACTACTACATGCGTACTAGATTAACTCGGTAACTTTTCTCCTTGAGCAAACGAGTGCGAAAACTCAATCGTGACTGTCAAAAGTGAAAGAAAGTTGTTTTTTTTGTCGGTCACACTTTGTCTTATTTCACTGACCATTTAGCGAGGTCGTCCTTTAACCCTGTCACAGTCAAATAGAAAAACATGGGAGTGTAATATCATCACACTTACTCTAGCAATTAGAGAATATATCATTAGTTTTACAGCATAATTACCTAACTCATACACTATATAGACAAAAGTATGTGGACACGTTGAATTCAGGTGTTTCTTTTCTAACAGGGGTCTGGGATACAAAACAATAATGACTAATGTCAGAATATAGTTTTATTATAAATGGGATAAATATCATATTGATTATTAACCCTTTCATGCACGAATTATGAGAACCTTAATCAAAATTTTTTCCTGAGTATTTTTATTCCTCTTTAGGCATGAAAAAAACAATGCAATTGAAAAATTTCCTCTGAAAAATAAATTAAAAAATGAATAAGATAAAATAAAAATTATTTTAAAAATTCAAAAATACATTAAAAAAAAAAAAAAAAATCTTATGAACCTATTTTTCATTAAGTTGCAAAAACATCCACTCAGCTGGACACCACACGTTTAATTTTTGATGCACAGAAACATGTATTTACTGATAAACTATGTGAAAACTATGTGGAAGGTTTGTGATTCTGGGGGTTTATGCTCAGGAGAGATCTATATAATGTTACCAGTTCATGTCAGAAAAGATATGTAGTGTCTGAAAACTTTGATAAAGATATGTGTAAAAAAAAAACAAAAAAAAAGAACAACAAAATCCATGAATATACAAGAGAACAGCTGTAGAATAGCTGTCCACTGTGGTGACCAGTATGCACGAAAGGGTTAATATTGATGTTTCTATGTCCGATCCTCATAAACAGGACATCTTACAGCTGTAGACATGATGTGTCTCAATATTTATGTCCATATTGTTTAGAAACATCACAACGTGATATCATGACTCACGTAAATATACATGCCAGTTTTAATTGGTGTGTTATCTGTACGCATTATAACCTTTCTGTGTGTATGTTCAAGCCATGTCAAATACCACGCACTGAGGGTTAAGGTTAGGGTTAGGGGAGCCAGAGATTTTGGTGTAAATTGACATACAACCAAATAGCGTTAAATAACACACAAAAGGTTGAAAATGCGTACGTATAGCACGCCAAATGCCATAAGAACTGGCATAACATACAACGCGATTTCATGAAATCAGTCTCAAATGTCAATATTTCCTTAAAATTTAACGGTAGATTTTTCTTGCTCAGTGAGATGTGATGAAAGTAGATGGTTAGTTGTGGTAGAACATTATTATTTACAGTCAGAGCAGGAAAAATGAGACATTTTTGAAGCAAAAATAACAATTAAAACCAAACAAACCACTGCAATGATATTTATCCCATAATATAAAACTATATTCTGACATTAGTCATTATTGTTTTGTATCCCAGACCCCTGTTAGAAAAGAAACACCTGAATTCAACATGTCCAAATACTTTTGTCCATATAGTGGATGAGTGAGGCAGTTCTGCTCTGAGGCTAACGGTATCTTGATGTAAAGCAGAGCAGTCCAGGACGGGGATCATTTGACTTGAAACCTTGGGTGAGGTTTACGTTGGAACCAGCGGAGCGTCACTGACACATGTCTTTAACTGCTTTGAACTAAACTATAACACTCTGACATTGATTCTTTGAGTTTTTCTCATTAAGCTCAGCCTGATCGCATAACCCTCCTAAATCTTCCATCTTATTCCTAACCCCTGCCTCAATTACTTTATCAACACTTAACCCTCACATTAATTGGTTTCACAAGACATCCCAGACTGCACACCAGCTGTGGAAGCGAGTAATTTGAATCTACTTAATTTGGGAAGGTGTTGGTATCTTCTGCCTTCTGAGTTTAATTTGAAGGAAAAAAATCACAACAACAATACATGTATTTTCTCTCTTCACTCTCCTCTTTAGGGCCTTAATGAGGAATTAGAGCCAATAGCATTATTCATTAAACTGAGCTTGCCAGCTATTTATCACTGTAACAATATTAGCATATTTGTTTGAATTTTCAACACTTTTTTTTTTTTTTTTTTAGCATTCGTAACCAGGTTTAGCATTTTTAATAATCTGGCATCGAATGCATCCCACCAAATTGAAAAAGAAACCAGTAGCAAGCCCCAGAAACATACTAAAAATCCTTTATAAACACACGTGCACACTCACATGCACACACGTGCCTCTAATTACTGCCTCCCCCGCTCCCTGTCTCTTATTCTGCACCTCCTGAGATGCAGGTGTAAAATATCACATTTTTCCAGCATTTCTCCCTGAGGTGGCACTGGCTTGGACTCACACAACTCGCAACGTAAATTTCCCCCCTTTTATATTCCCCCACACATTTTTTTTCTACAAACAAGCTCCCCGTTCCATCCCTCCCTCCCTCTCTTTGATGTACTTGCCACATCTGCACAGGTTTGTTAGCTTGTTACCAGGTGAAGAATGAGGATACAATTAAGGCTGAATGAAGTGGGGCTGGGGAGGATGTCAGTTCTGTTTCAGCGCTAGAACAAGAGGAAGAAGAGAAAAAGAAGTCTCTGATGCTCTAGAAACGGCTGAACTCGAGGGGCCGATCCTGCAAACGATTAGGACGCCGGGGTGGAATGATCAGAAGGTTGTTGATGATCTCTGATTGTGAAGATACCTGCCCCTCATGAATTATTGTGTATCAGAAATGTGCACACCTAAATAGATTAGCGCCAGTGTTTGTCTGTACTGAATGAAAATGAGAGGAAAAGGAAAGGTGGGCCATATGCATATGTGCTCCGATTAATCAAATACCCTGAAACACAGCCAACCTGAGCACTGATCCCCCTTCAAATAAAACTATCTAGGTTTATAAAAGATGAAAATATACCTCTAATGGGCTTTATGTACAGCTCCACTACATCCTGAACATAAAGTAGCTCCTTTATTTCCTGTCTTTCATTGTTGAACACACTGATTAATCCAGTTGTGTCTGCTACTTCTTGTGACTCCTGTGGTCAGACACACCTGCATTAATCAGTGTGTCCAAATATGAAAGACAGGAAATAAAGCCAAACCATATCAACTTTATTTATAAAGCACTTTAAAGGTGTGGGAGACTTTTGTGACCAATTCTTCATCAGATCTGTCAAACCTCAGTCCTATCCTCAGTGTCATGAATCTGTAAGTCTTTCTGTCATTACTCACCTGAATCTCTTGCATTACAGTGAACAATTTCTTAGTGCCATCCACCAGAAACAAAAAGCGCGTTTAGATTCAGAGCCAGAAGGTAACTTGGGCATCTTCGGAATTTTGACGCGACGTGCATTGTGGGAAATGGAGGCTCACATAGCCACCTGACAGTGGCAGCTGCTAAAGACACGACGCGGAAACGGCAGGAGCTCCCTTCCCTCTATGCATATTCCTCCAGCCGTTTCCGCATTTCAGATGTTTCCACGTGTTTGTTTCAGCCATATAATACCATATGGTTGCGCTGCCGCTGCCGCTGCTGCTGCCGCTGCCGCTGCCGCTGCAGGTAGCTGCACGTTGCAACAAAATTCCGAAGATGCTCGAGTTACCTCCTGGCTCTGAATGTAAACACACGTTTTGTTTCTGGTGGATGGCACTTCGAAATCGTTCACCGTAATGCAAGAGATTCAGGTGAGTAATCACAGACAGACTTACAGATTCATGACACTGAGGATATGACTGAGGTTTGACAGATCTGATGAAAAACTGGTCACGAAAGTTTCCCGCACCTTTAAGAACTTTACAGCTGGCTGGTACACCAATCATAAAACAAGGGAATAAAAAAGTAAAAACAGTGATAACACAGAGTGCAAAGCGGGCGAAGAACAACAAAATACAATCATCATTAAAACAAAGACAAAATAAAATCTGGTAAAAACAACATAGGAAATCTAAAAAAAACAAACAAAACATCTCATTGATTAAAAGCCAGCGAGAAAAAGTGGTACTTCAGGTTTAGGAAGTAGTGGAGCTGTACATAAAACCCATTTAATCTGATTAACCAAAAAACAGAAAGTGACAGTGTAAGAAGAGGTATAGGTGCTTGAAATTTTCCTCATCTTTGTTGGTTTTACTTTGATATTAAGCGCTGTAAGCTAACATTTCAGTGTTAAAATATCTAAAACTATAAGTTATTGTACATTTTAATAACACTATATAAAAGGTTTCCAACATTGTTCAACTAAAGCTGTGTTCCCCAAACATGAGGGTTGGGAGCTAAAACAGTTTGTAGAGCTGTTTTTATTGGGTTGTCAGTTGGCCAAGGAAAATAAGCAGCAAAACTGTGATATATGAATCCATTGTTCTGATTAAAGTAAAGTGTTCTCTGGAAGAACAAAGTCATGTGAAATGTAGAGAGGGCTCTGTTGGGAAAAAGCATATAAAGAAAAACAACTATGTAAAGGACAAAAATGATGTATACAACATAAAAAAAATAATTAATTAAGATACAAAAAGAGACATAACAAAACAAAAACATTATTATGGATTAGATTCGACTGATCTGACATTCATTTACATTTCTAAGTTTGGGTCCCAAGGAAAAACTGACTTTCTCTTTTCAGTCTGAGGTGAAAACGTTTGTGAAAGCACTGAACTAAAGAAAAAAAACACCATTTTATTTACATGTAAAGGCATTTTCAATGTGGTCCTCTATCTAGCCCTGCTAATGCTAATGCTAAAAGTGATGTAATATGAATATATATCACTAAAAGTCTGTAAATGTAATTCCTGCCAGAGTCGTGTCAAACAGATTTCCATGAATAACAGCCGTGAAAACAACAACTTTAATGCACACCACTTATCAACTTCCTGTACTAGCCTACATTAGCCTACATCGTTTAATCGTGTGCTAAGTTGTTTCTAGTTGTAATTGAGAGATGCTCAATGGAAGAAATTGTCTATGTGTTTAAAGTTCAACAAAATGAACCGAACTAGAAAACAAAACATTATTTATATTATTAAGCGACATTTTTACCTCAGCCAGAGCTAAGATAGCAGCTCACCTGCTACTTGTCGCTATGCTAGGCTAATCGCCGCCTTACTCTGTCTACCTTTACTTATTTACTTGTTTTATAGAGCTTCTGTCAAGGGACGATTTGAGTCTCGTATTCATAAAAGCATTTATCTGTCGGCCATCTTTTACAAGTCGCTACGACAATCTCGCTAGCACAAATCTTACCCTCCACGTCTCAGTTTCCCCCAGATTTAGATCACAACGTTTGTCAGCTGGATAGGCTCTCAGCTGCGAAAGAAACTAAAAGTAGGCGTATAAATTGACTCTCGAAATCACTTCTGATAAAGATACTGCTTGAAACTGAAGTCTCTGTAGTTTAACATAATTCGACTCATACAACAGTGATTTGTCCTAGCGAGGTTGCCGTAGCGAGCCGTTAAAGATGGCCGACAGAGATAAACGCTGCCATAGTTTTGTCTCTGTCAGTGGAGTGGATGATGTTTGTGGAAGCATTTTAACTTTTTGTCATATCCTTCTCTTCACCGACTACAGAGTAAAAAATGCAGTGTCAGTATTTCCGAGTCAAGCTGTTTTAACCTATTTTTACTTTATAGCTTTATGGAGAGTAAACCAGCTCTAACAGTAGAGTTAAATGTCAGTGTAAAGTTCTGCACAGATGCAGTGTGATGATTAGTACCAGTCTGCTGCATTGCATTGTGGGTACTGGACATTTAACTCATTGTGTTCTATTTTATGTGCAAGGGTTCAAGGGGTTTTTTATTAATGTTTATTTAGGTTAATATGTCTGTTTTACTACGTTTATTGGCCTTTTTATGTGTATTTTTAATTAATGTGACACCATTAGTCAAACCTGTAGGCAGAACAATGACAAACCTGATTATCAGTATGAAACTGTTACTAAACTACAAGCGAGAAAGACTTAACTCTTTCAAAGTAAAGCTCTTCCTGGAGAGTTCAAAACTTGTGGAGCAAATCTTCTCACTTGTGGGTGTAACAATAAAATACATAATGTCATGACTACCCAAAGAACCACTTCAAGGAAGTTCTGGAAGTCGCCTCATGACCCCCACCTTGAGAACTCCTGCAATTCTACATGGTTACAATATTAATAAATTAATATTAATAACTAAATTTGGAGTAGAAATAACTCAAAATGTAATCGAATTACTCTCAGCAGTGTGAAAACACCACAGTGTTAAATATTTTTACACATTTCATTGTTAATTGTGACACTGAATTGAATAGAATTAACTGGCTTTAGAGTAAATTTTACTCTGTAATTCGAACACTCCAGGAAGAGCTTTACTTTAGGTCCTTTGTGGGCAGCCATGGCTCAGGTGGTAGAGCAGGTCGTCCAATAACTGAAGGGTTGGCGGTTCGAATCCCGCTCTGTCCTAGTCAGTCCGTTGTGTCCTTGGGCAAGACACGTCACCCTCCTTGCCTCCAGTGCCACTCACACTGGTGTGTGAATGTTTGGTGGTGGTGGGAGGGGCTGTAGGTGCAAATTGGCAGCCACGCCTCTGTCAGTCTGCCCCAGGGCAGCTGTGGATACAGATGTAGTTTACCACCACCAGAGGGAGGATGTGAGAGCGAATGAATAATGGGTCAGTAATGTAAAGCACTATATAAATGTTATCAAATGTTATCTGAAACAGACTCAAATTCAACTCTGTAAGAGTTAAACTGACACTGTGTTTTTTACTGTGTACCTGCTACCGGTGAAAAAGCACCCTTTCTATTTTTCTCAAAGGTTTGCATTATGTGACCGATTAATATTAAAAAATACAGATTGCTGAGGTTCTAAAAGCAGCTGCTTCGTGCTCATGAACACGAGCTGTCGTTTACTTAGAAGGAGTCACTTCTCAGTTATTCCATCATCCTGTACACACATATACATATTTAACTGCGGTTTTCAACGACCTCGGTGCTCTTCCGTACTTTTGGCCGGGACTTGTTCTAATCTTCTTTTCCACTTTGCGATTGTTTGCAGTCATAAAAACATCGTCTACACTCGCCATTGATAAAATCTGACAACCATTTCGGAGTTGTATTACAGTCTTTCCCGGCCACCAAAAAAGTCAACATCTCAAACATCAAATGGTTTCTAGAGCTTTTTAAGTGTTAATTACACAAAGCTCTGCATCTATTTTTTGCTCCAGGCCAGGCCATATGGATTAGGCATATGCTCCATATATATAGAAAAACACATATATATAATTGATACCATGCTCCATAAAAACTGACAGAGAGGACGCTGTGGGTGGGGGTGGGGGGGGTTAGTGCTGCAGGGAACTACATCAAACAATCAGCCTCAAACAAACGATGCCCCTTCTTGATATAGAGGCAGAAAGATGCGTTATTTATCCGCTGACCCCTTTCAGTTTTTCGCTGGTAAATGAACTTGAGCCTGGACTCCATTGTGTGTGCAGTAGAAACAAATTTTTCAGCTTTAAACAGCTACAACCTGTCAGAAAGAGTCAGCTAACTACCAGCGGGCCTCACTACTCTGTGATTATCTGCAGAGTAAAGTATACGCTTCAGCCGGACCGGGCAGTTTAAGAGCTTAACAGAAAGCCTGGGAAGCCTGACAGGGGCACCATTTAGTGGGACAAATGGTTTTAAATGGTTTTCCTCCACTGTTTCCCCACATATTAATGATGACAAGCCAGAAGTTGGATGCTGAGACTGAATGCCACAAGCGCTGATTTCTTAGTCACTTGGATGACTTGCACTGGGACTTTGTTTAACGGAGCGAATGGCTCATGTGGCCCACACTGAACTAATTGTGATTTTACCAAACAAATCCAATGTTAATCTTATGTTAATCAATCTGCCTGTAAGACCTTTCAGGCACACACACACACACACACACACACACACATGCATGCCCTTCCTGTGTTACAGGAGAAGGGAAAGGGAAAAGACTGGAGCTGTAACCTCTCATTCTGAAGGATATGAATAGCCTGTGTCTCCAGCCGCAGCTCGGTTAGCCCGAGTCTGGGACTTATTATAGTGCTGTGTGTTTATGCATGTGTCTGTGCATGTATTTGTTCAAGTGCAATCCAGTGTCACCGTGTGCGTTCGTGTGTGTGTGTGTGTGTGTGTGTGTGTGTGTATTTTTGCATATGTAAATGCTTAAAGTATCCTAATGTCTGTTTGAATTCCCTTAAAAATTGTTTACCTGACATGCCAGTTTAAATAGTATAACTTTACATTTTGTTGATGGCTACAAGCAATGTTTGTTCCTGTTTCAGGTCTATGTTTGTTTCTACTTAAGGTACGTTGAGAGATCGCAATGTAAAGTTCTGGAAAATAGGATTAATTCCCCCCTCCCCCTTCTCTCAATACGTTTGCCCTACTATGAATAAAGTCAAGAGGAACTTCCTTCCCTTTAACTCCTCTAACTCTCTGACTGTTATTTTCCTTTACCTATATTTTTAGCCCTCTCCTAATAGGTTTAGTTGATTTCCAAAACAGACTTTTAAATTTAGCCTGGCAAAAACAAATTTGTACCGTTTTGGACTAAAAAGTAATAGCCACAGGCTCGCAAACCAGGCATAACTCCCCGTCCCCGATCCAGATCCAGATCCTCGCTCTGCGGTTCCCTCCCATCCGTGTTGTCTGGTCTGGCCTCAATTGACAGCAGAACTGCAATGGATGCTCATTCAGAGCCCAAGTCTGCGCTGGCACGTCCTGCAGCATACAAATGAACTGTGCTGAATAGAAACAAACACTTAGAATAAATACTATAGCTGCATCTATCAGTGAATGCAATGTAGGGCCTGCAGTGCAGCCAAGTGCCTGTGTTTGTCTGTGTGTGTTTGTGTGTATATTTACAGGCAGACACACAACCCTCTGCATGTGCAAGTGGACGACTTTGCCCATTGTGTGCAAGTGTGTGAGACTTTGAGGATGATAGTGTGTGAATGACTGGTAGTGGAGGGAAGTAACCGAGTGAAAATACTTTGTGTTTTTAGATATTTGTACTTTACTTCATTATTTATTTTATGGCACCCTTTATGCATTTAAGGGAATTATTTTGCTTTTGTATCTTTGCACATCCATCAAGAATTATTAATAGAAATAGAACTATCACACAAATGATGTGGAGATGTATTCATCAGTGTATATTGCTCATTGCAGATAAAAGATAAAAAGAAAAGAAAAGAAACATACATAAACAACAACATGATGAAAACAGCCGGTGGAAATGTCTGTCAAAGGCCTGTCTTACTATTATACTCTGAGTACATTTCAGAGCCTGAATCAGTTCCTGTACTCTGTTGTATCTGTACTTCTATTGGGGTATAAAAATGCTTTTGCCACCTCTGATGATTTGTGCTGAATCAGTTCACACTGAGAGAAAAGTGACCATGCAGGTGAAATAGCAGGGACAGGAAATACTATTGTGTTGGAGTATTGTGTGTTTGTATGGCCGCTAAACACTTTGCCTCCACCCCCATTGAAGTGGTGGTGAGTGGCAGGACCGGGCCTCAGGCCTGTACAGCATATGGAGTCTGGCAGGCTGCTCCACCAGTGTGAGCATGTACAGTACGTCTGCACGTCAGTGGGAGATGAAAAGGTCTGATTGTCAGGTAGTAGGAGGGACTTAAGGTAGAGACAGGATGAGGAGGATTTAACATCAGTCAGCACTGGATTTACAGCTCTGCTTCTGTAAGTAGGGCTGGGCCATAAGGCCAAAAAGATATTTATTTATTTATTTATTTATTTAACATAAGTTAATATCAATAATTATCACAATAAATGTCAAATCATTATTTCTTATTAGTTTTAAGGCTGATTTTTACTGAGGGAAAACTGAAGAAGGTGGTTTTAAAATGTTCATAACAGTAAGATTAAATGACATAAACGACACAACAAGATGAAAATGTCCTAAAAATCACAGACAATATGTAATTGATGTAGCAGACAAAATAAGGCAGTTATTAGGGATTTTAAATTATTGAAGGTCAGAGCACGACAAACACTTACCAAGAAGAGGAATGGTTCAGAAATAAAGAGGCAGAACATTCAAAACAATGAAAAAACCCTAAAATGTTTGTTCAATATTAAAACATGCAAAATTAATATTGAGAACAAAACCTTTAAACATTTGAGCTGACAATATAACAATGTGACCTTAAGACAAAAGAAATATGATTATGATATTTTGATAATTTTGTATTGTGATAAATATTTTTGTTTTTATATATATATATATATATATATATATATATATATATATATATATATATCCCTAAACTTTTTGACGATATTAACTAATGAATAAATGACTGTTGTGTTACATTCCAGGCAACTGAAACCTTTCTGTTGAATGAAGAACCCTCCAGAGGTCCGGGGATGCCTGAATGCTTTGTAGTATCAGATTCATACAGGGTATGCATTCATTATTATTATTATTATTATTATTATTATTATTATTATTATTATTATTATTACATGTGTTGTTATTGTATGTGTTATTTGAGTCTTTACTCATTGCTGTGACTGACAGTCTGTTTTCATGCTCTCGGTAATTGCACCACAATCATAATGTCATTCACAGCTCCCTCTACTCAGCTGCAAACCATTACAATCATTATTTCCACACGCACATTTAAGAAAAAGGGGGCCTTTGCAACTTCACCGAAGCGCCCTCGCCTCACGGGAATGAAAATTCTGACGATAATGTGCAGCATGCCGAGTTGTATAAAAATGAAGAGAGAGAAAAAAGTATAGAAAGTGAGTAGAAAGAAAATCCACCCATGGATTACAGCAATGGACGTGATATAAAACGGTAATAAAACAGAGAGAGGTGGGAATGGAGAGGAGGAGTAGAGGAGGGAGGTGGTGGGGCTCGGTGGAAGACTGAAAATGTGATTGTTAATGAGATGGGAGCCAGTTTTCTAGGCTACAGTCTTTGTTTCCCAAAGTTAAGAGTTACGCCAAGTCTCACAGAGAATCTGGGTTTCTACAGTGTATCGTGTGTCTCGGGGTACAGAAATGAACCATTATGGCTGTAATTGAGTAGCACGGCTGGGCTGGTAAAGGAGTTTTTGGAGAGGGGAGGAGCGACCGTTGGAGAAGATGGATTGGATTCCAAAGGGCAGCGAGTTCAAGAACATCCACAGGAGGGTGTCCACCTCCAGCTCCACACCAAGGGGTCTGCAGTGGGGGCTCAGCGCTGGGGCGCCGGTACCGCTGACCTCATACCTACATGTCAGTGCTCCTCAAAAGGCCTTAGGAGTGGAACTGCTTTGGAAAAAGAACTTGAAACTTTTACAGAGGAACTACGCTAGATTTTACTTCCTCGCTACTTTTATAGCATTTTTTGTCGATGGCGCTCCCCCTACAGTTTGGAAGTGCATATTCACTGTTGGAACCCCACCCCACACACACACACACACACACACACACACCATGTGCATTAGTTATCAACGAAGCTGATGGCGAGAAAGCAGTCCTAAAAGCGATGTAGTAAATAAAACAAACATACACCTACATGACACAGTCAGAATCAGAATACTTTATTAATCTCAGAGAGAAATTATTGGATGTTACAGTCACTCCATTCATTTAAAAGGTAGAAGGAAAGAAATTACCAATATAACAGAAAAAGAAAAAAATATAAATATATATAAAGCTCTAAATATACTAACATATATATAGCTCTGAATAAATATACATATTAAAACCCTGTATTAAGACATAAAAAAAGAACAGCAATTTTTTCAATATACTAAACAATATATTGTCAATTTGATCATTATAGAAATATGCATAATATGTGTGCACAAATATTGTTGTGTGTAATAATAATGCTGCAGTTATAAGGTGGAGTTAAACAGTCTGATGGACACAGACAGGAATTTTTATGAGATTACACAAACAACTGGGATTACTAGTGAGTATGCTAACATCTCTGCTAGCTAGCAAGTATCCAGGCATCGTTCATAAAATGAGTTCATAAACGAGTAAACACCGTTACAACCAATAACAGTTATCAAGAGCGCAAATCCACTGAAATACATAGAATATAGAGAATTTATCGGAGCCATACTTACAAGTGCAACAGCAGAACCCCCACTCTCCCCGTAACAAGACATTTAACCATCACAATTACTTCAAAGCTGTTTATTTAAGGTCAAAATCTGGCAAAGTTCCCCTTTAAAAGTAAATGTAAGCACGACTCAAACAATAAGCTGGCCCGATGCCACTCATGGTTTCTTATATAAGATTTACAGTGATGGAATGTAATGTTTGTAATTGTGTTTTCATTAGTGTAAAATAACTTGTAAATATGAATCATTTTATGTTTGTTACCGTAGAATGAGCTGCTAATATCAACAGAAGGACTGAGTCACCACATATAGTCCACCATGTTTCTACCGTAACTAAGAATTTAGTGTTTCTTTAGTTTTATAGCACGTGGAATTTAGCATTAATGTGCTTTATGATCACTGATGATGAGTGTAGACCAGAACAGACGACGCAAACACTGCCTTCACATTTTTAGCAGCCACCGTAGGACATGGTGAGGGCAAATCAGTACAATCCAAAACTTCACCACTAGATGTCTCTAAATTTTACACACTGAACCTTTAATTTTTCTAAGCCCGTAACAAGTCAAAGTCAACTAGAAGTTCCAGGTTCTTTTGCAAAAGTAAAGACATCCACTGTGGTTCACAGTTTATGGCTCCGGTCACACTACAGGCAAATGTGGCTCAAATCCGATTTTTTCGCCCATGTGACCTGTATCCGATCTGTTAAAGACAGTTTGAATGACACAAATCCAATTTTTTTTTTTCAAATCGTCAAACATCACAATTCTGCCCCAAGATGAGATGCATCTGTATTTCTTTCCGTAAACACAGTGCGTGTCTGCGTGGTCACATATTCCGTCAGGACCTCTTTTGTGCATGTGGGTCACCTCAGGGTCGCATTCAGTTCAGATTCAAAACTGATATAAGTTGCATTTAATGTGTGGTATGAATGAGCACACAAAAAAAATTCACCAAAAATTCCAAATTGTACATTAAAACCTGCTGTCTGAATGTAGTTTTTGTAAAGTAAATGAATACAGTCTGTTAGTTTTTGTCTGTTTTGGGTTCTTTAGTTCAGGGCTAATAACTTAGTTCCACTCGTAGACATACTGTATGTCAGATGACACCTGCTATGACACGACAAGAGGAAACCTAAGACCACTGTGAGCAACTGCTGCAACATGGTGGAAGCTGTGGAAGACACTTGAATCCTTCTGTAGATATAAACAGCTCTTTTGAAGACAACAGATCCACAGTGGTGTTACCTAATTAGACTACTGAAAACATACAACATGAAATATTATATTCCGTTGCCGTAGTGACGTTTCTCTAAATCTTACACCCTGGTGTTTAAAACTTAGTAATAAATAACATAATGTTCGTGAAAAAAACATCATGAATCTGTAGGGTTTTTTTTATAAGTGGTTTTGCTCGTTCACTATCACGACATTTCTTAATGGGGGTCAGAACCAAGGTTATTATCGTTAAGGAAAACTAACAAAATGACGACAACTAGAATTGAAAAAACATTTTTGTTAACTGAAATAAATAAAAACTATAATTAGAAGAAAAAATGATAACTAACTGAAACTGTATTGTGTGCTTACAAAACTAACTAAAACTTTTAAAAATTATGGTCTTTGTCAATGTCAGATTGATACGAAATAGACTTATTTCGCTTGTGGAATTTTAGCTAGCGGCACCGTACGGTACTTCACGGCCCCTCACGGCCCCTCACTTTTCATCAGTTGTCGTTTCTAGTCGTCTTCTGATCACCACTCTTCCTGGAAACATTGAGACTAAAGTCAGGGGAAAGCAGCAGAGTCCTGTCTGGGATTTATATGAATACGACGGCGAGGAAGAGAAAAGATATGAAAAAAACTAAAACTAAACTAAAACTAAGCATTTAGGAAAAAACAAATTAAAACTAGCAAACCTGCTCTAAAAACGAATTAAAACTAACTGAATTAGAGAAAAAAAGTCAGAACTAAATAAAACTAAACTACAATGACAAAATCCAAAACTATTATTACCTTGGTCCGAACAAACGCACATAAGAGCTGAAATCAGAAGGTTAAGTTGAAGGAGCTGGTGGAAGCCAGAGCTAGCGGAGGTTGGATGTGCAGTTTGTAAATGCGGTGCTGACATCTGCTGAAGAGCCAACAGCACCGGCATACTTTACCTCATCCCCTTTTCCCTCAGTCTCATCTCCTTTTACACGACTAGACAGGTGAGGTATTGTCACTGGTTATGTATGTTATCATCCTTGAATAACCTGTTCTGCAGACCTGAGGCCATAAAATAAACCCCAGCACAATCCAGCCAACACTCCTCTGATTGGGTCTTAGTAAAAGCCTGGGCTCTGTAATGCAACTGTAAAACGGCACCGATGGCTGACGGGTGAAGTCGTTTTTAGCGCCGGGCCGCTCTGGAGCAGTGGTAAATATGTATATTCGAAGCGTGTGAAAAAGCAGAGCCGCAGCAGACCCACCAACCATAGCATATGGCTCTACCATGTGTTACTTAATGAGAGATTTACTCACACAGACCACTAAATGTGTGGCTCATTTAAGTAGCCTCGGCAGAGGAGTGTTTGCGTGTGTTGCATGCAAGCCGAGTCTATAAAGGAGGAGGTGGTGGGGGGTGGGGGGGGTACTGAGCTGGGTCTGTCTTTAACCTTTTGCACTTAAAGAAAGAAACCAAAGATGTTTGGAAAGTTACAGTTAGTTAAAAACCACCTAACATGCACAAGGTTAGCAGCGACCCATTTCAGGGTTAGTTAGGGTTACGTTTGGGCCCCGTTTAAACCCCTGTAGTTTAGGTTGTGTTTGAGCCACATGCTAAACCCAAAAAGTGGAAGATGTTCCCTTTCAAATGAACTGTGGAGTCATTCTTTTGGCTGTACGTTTGTTCTGTTCTAACCCTCCATCTGAGCCCGGGTTAGGGTTAGGGTTAGGGTTAGGGTTCGCTTCTTTTATTCCAACACTACCATGAATGGATGTTGAAAGGTTAAGGAGTCACCTGCCAAAAACAGGAACCAAAAGGTGTGTGCGCTCTGTCAGGGTGTGTCTGTGTGCTGTTTATACAGCCAGTGCGTGTTTCACATTAGTATCACTTTCACAGAGAGGAATGCTGGTATTATAACCTTGTGTGGCGGCGAGGACAGGAGGTTACGGTTTTTGCGGCGCACATACTCTCGACCACACGCTTTCTCCCTCCCCGCCTCGCGTCTCTGGCTCTCATATTATCTTGGCCGTGTGCAGTAATTGGCCACACAGAGCCCACATCTCTTTGTTTCGCCTGCAGAGGCTTGCGGTATAAAAATGCACAAGCAGTAGGGCCCTCATAAATCTGTGGGACTCCAGTGTCAGGCCCCGAATCTCAGCTCTGCTTCTTTACAATGACTTCACTCCCACCCAAATTCCCCACTGTACCACACACGGGACCACGGCCAAGGAACTTTATTTTATGACTTTTTATGTGAAACGTGTATCGCTTACTGTTTGTGTGTTTTTTCGAGAGAGAGTTAGGAAAGAGGAGTTTGTGTTTCCTCACACAACCCGGCTGAGTATTTCGATACTGCTCAGAGGCTGTGATTATACGTCTGTCCTCACTGTTTGGTAGTTTTCTCTTTTCAACTTCACAGAGTCAATGCTCCACTCTGCTCTAGTGACTGTTTGGCTTGGACTCACTTCACTGGTTTTATAATACAGTTGTGGGTTGCACACTGGGTCAAGTATGGTTCAGTAAATAAATAGACTTGATGAAATAATGCATTGAGTTAAAGCGCCTGCAAATGAATTTAAGTATATAATCCAGTGCAAACTTTAGCTGTAATGGATGAGGCTTAATAGCTACAGATAAAGCAGTGTTTGGTCCAGTCACAAGGGTACGCACATATAGGCCTGTCCTTTATTTATGTCACTCTGATACTCTTCTGTCAAGCAGTGGCACAAACATTAAAACAGGGTTTGAACGTTTTTCTGTTAAACCATTTTCAATAATTATCACAATCCACTACAATAGGAATTATCTCTAATTGGTAAAAGTAAATTAGTGCATGATTCGTGACTATTTCTGCATAAAACCACCATTTTGAGACGTCTGTGATAAACAGTTATTTGTTTGAACCATGTGTCACTGAAAAACATAGATTTAATTATTTGCATCAGGACTGGATGATAAAGCAGTCATTATATGATCTAATATATTGCAATAAATTTTATTGTGAATTTTTTTGGTTTACATTTTCAGTTAGAACACTTAACAGAATAATCCAATGTATGGTTTTATATAATTTTATGTTTTCATGTTCATACTGTTTTGCAGGTGTGTGTTACGTTCTGACCATAAAAAAAAAGAGTCTATAACCACAAGTAACTGCCTTTTACGTTGGTTTCATCTTGTTGCATCATTCATATCTGTTTCATGTTTTAGATCTTTTACATTGTTTTCTTCTTGTTGCATTTTTTACATTTTGGTCGTGCTTCATCTTTCACACCATTTTTATCTTGTTTTGTTTTTGTGAAAACTTTAAAATCCTCAAGTAAGTGTAAAGTTTCCTCATTCTGAACCATAAATCAGCACTGTAAACTAAAATAATAATAGTAATAATGACTGACGCCATCCACTGTTGCCCATAAAGTTGGAATAATGTTGTTTTCAGACACATTCCTCTTTTTATTTCTGTTTATACACATCAGTATTCACCTAATGATTACATATTTACTGAGTCCCAGTTACACTTAATCTAAAGAGAAGAATAATGGGAAGAGGTACAAATATTCTATTTAAACTTTATGGGCAACAGTGTATTTTATTGCCCAGCTTTAACTTGAATAACCTCTTTTAGGTGATTTTTTTTTCATATCTCAGTAGTAAAACAAACATAATCTGCGACTAGCATCAGTATGATAGGAACAGTTACATATGATGGTGAATTAGGGCCACGTAAGAAAATAAAAACACTTAAAAGTCATAAAATGTTGAGATAAAACCCATAATTTTATGAAAATAAAGTCAAATACAAGAACAGCCATAATTTTAGTTGTATATTTTGAGAATAAAGCCAAAATATCAGGAGAATAAAGTCATAGCTTTAAAAAAAACTTATAATTTAATCAAAATAAAGTCATACTTTTATGAGATTAAAGTCATCATATTTGGAGAATAACGTCCTAATTTAAAAACAGGTGAAAAAATATTATAATTTACAGATTAAAGTTGTACCCACTTGTCGCATAATGGAGAACTTGGAACATTTTGTGAGGTTCTACTTTCATTTGGGGTTTACGCACAAAGGCCAAATACTGAGACTATTAGCCCCGCCCACCATCAACACATTAGCATTAGTCGTACGGTCTGACAGAAGTGAAAGTTGCTGCTTTACTTGTTGCATTCGCTGTAAACCGGAAACTGTCATTGACAAGGCTTAAGGCTTACAATTTATAAATTATGACTTTATCGCACTATTGCGAATTTATTTTCAAAATATTGCGACTTTAATCTCATAGAAATACAACATTATTTTCGTCAAATTATTAGTTTTGTTTTTTTTTTAACTATGGCTTTATTGTCATAATATTATGGCTTTATTCTCAAAATTTGACGACTTTATTCTCGTAAAGTTATGACTGTTTTTGATTTGACTGTATTCTCATAAAATTACGTGTTTTATCACAATATTTTGCGACTTTATTTTGTAGTGCCCAGTGTTTTTATTTTCTTATGTACCCCTTATATGTTGTCGTACTCACAAACATGCTTTTTGATGCTCGTTCTTTTTGATGACCCAAATAAAGTCTCCTGTGACCCACCTGTGGGTCCCACCCCAGTGTTTGGGGAACAGGACAGGACATCACCCTCCTCGCCTGTCTGTAACTCTGTCTACAAGTCAAATGAAGTTTGTGAGTCACTGATACAGAACCATCCAGTCATAAATGCTGCTTGGCTGAAGTTTCACAGATACACTCTGGAGTCAAAATGTGAAAGTGGACAGTTTGAGCAGATCATGTCTAAACACAACTATACACCAGTGTGATCAAATCCGTATGTTGACGTGAAACGGACGGGTCAGTGAACGCACCAGAGTCGTCGGAGGATGCATGCAGAATCAGTGGAAAGAAAAGTCCGACTTAAAAGCGGGGAATTCGCGCCTTCGTTGACGTGCACGTGTCTGGTAGAATTAAAAAAAAAAAAAAGTTGCAGGAGAATCAGTAGAATTGGTTTCAAAGAGGAGAGAGCGATAAAAGTAGTGCACAGCAGAGGGGAGGGAGAGCAACTTTTTTCCCTGAAAGTTTGTGCAGGCTTTCAGTTTCTAGGCGGGGTTAGTGTAAGCTGCAGCATGGACTGAGAGAAACAGGACGGAGAGCGAATGCAATGCAGCAGCACACCGAGCTTCCATCCAACTTCAGTACGCTCTCCAAGTCTCCCTTCTAAAAATAACCATGTACTCCCCGTACTGCTTGACACAGGTAAATGCTCTTCTGTTCTTTCTGTGCTGGCTTTGGTGCAGTCTGCTCCAGCGGACAGACCCACGGACCCACGGACGCCGGGGTTTTGCTTTGGGTTGTTTTTTTTTTTTTCTTTTCTTTTTTTTCATTTGCGCTGCCTCTTTGTAGAATTGTACAAGTTGTTGTATGTGCGTCTTTTCTCTCAAACTCGGCTCAACTTCCTCCGTCGCTCGTCCCATCCCGGCGCGCGCGTCTTTACTGTCGCGTGGAACTTTTTCTTTGCGCGTTTATTATCGCACATGGTTTTGGACAGAGGAAAATGGCGCTTCTCCCGAAATGTATTTCATATAAAAAAAAAAAAATGGGGGAAGGAAGGAAGGAAGGAAGGAAGGAGGGGAGCCTAGGAGTAGCAGCAGTTACAGCGGGAGGAGGAGGAGGTGAAAGCCGGAGCGGAGCGCACCGGCACCGGCACCGGATAGACCCGTGCGCGTGCAGACAGACTGGGAAAAGGAAGGTTAACGTCAGGGCGCGAACGTTTGTCCAAGTGCAGAAGCAGAAGCAGAAGCAGAGCCTGCAGGGCTGAGACCAGGACAAGACACAGTTTAGGGCTGGTGTGTGCGTGTGCGTGCGTGCGTGCGTGCGTGTGTGTGTGTGTGTGTGTGCGCGTCCCCGTGTGTGTGTATATATATATATGGGGGGGTATAAAATTGTGAAGAACAGTGTAAAGGTTCTGCATCATGTCACATACTTTTGTGGAGCTTTGACTGTTGACTGGTGCACAGGTTTGTGCAGTTGCTGTACTGGGTTGGTTTTCCAGTGGACTTCCAGGAGGTGTTCCTGACCCCATGGACCCTCCAGGATCTGAACTCACACTCACACACTAACATCTATAGGGGACTTTTTCATCCTAACCTGCTTCCTTTCACACTGTATTTCCAGACCTTACCTTCACCCTCCTCCGTTCACTGCTGACCTCTCATCTCGGCCTTTGCAGGCTGAAGTGCTGCTCTGAAAAATAATTTCACCCATCACTAATTTAACACAAGCTGTCCTGGGCGTACTTTGTTCGTGCTGCTGTTGTGAAGGAGATGATTTAGAGTCCTGAAATTTCCCAGAATGAGTATTGAGAAAAGTGGAGCCGTTGGAACATGTTTTCGGTGTGACACAGTTGGATGAAATCAGTGTGTTCAGACGTTTCAGAGACACTGCTGTGGACACGTCTCAGTCCCAAACACAAGCTTTTAGCAGATCATTAGTCATGTTTTAACTTTTACATTTACTGTATTGTTTATTGTTTTTGGCTGATACTTTCATTTTATTTTTGTCATCTTATCTTTGCATGGTGAGTGACTGGGACTCCTGCAGCTTCTTCGGTGCTTTTTGCAGCGTGCATGCAAAGCTCTGCAGAAACTGTTAATAGATAATAAATAGAGTTCATTGATCCCAAACTGGGAAACTGTAGTGGAGCAGCAGCAGCATGGCAGACAGCAAAAATACAATAGATTGATTGATGTATTTATTTCAAGCATGAATGTCAAACAGAAGAAAATAAATAAACAAAACACTTGAACATAAGACATATAATACATATTCGAAAAGGAGTGAGAAGAAGTACAGCTTATAAACTCCCACCCCTTCTCCTTATATAATTAATAACAATAATAACCTTCCTCGTCTAATCATATCTATACACTATGACATAATGTGACTGATACTTACCAGTAAATAATTAGGTTTCTGGCTTTATAGTATTATGAACAAATGTAATATGATTTACATAAAATCATAATACAATAACACATATATGTAAATACATATTCATACACAGATCTATACACACATATACACCTACATATATACACACCTATACATACGTTAAAAGATCGACATAGAATACAAGAGCAAACATACTATACAGAATAAATTAGAAGTATAAAAAACAACAGTGGTAGAAAAGCAGGAAGGTGTAAAAAGGAATAGTTCAGTAATAACTTTCTAAAAAAAACTCAGCTGCATCTTACTCACACTTTTGGACTGTATATTTCATAAAGGTCATATTTGCATGACCTTTATGAAGGTCGTGCAAATATTTGTGATGGAGGATGCAAATATTTGCATGTTTTCATGATCTTGCTTAATAAAATCCCCACTTTTAAATATGATCTTCCAGCACGAAGGAGCTAACGCTTTTTTCCCCGTTCCGGGCTCTGTGAGAATTTAAAGGTATTTCCTTGTAAATGTGCTCACGCAGGCGAACCGGTGGCCCACCGAACAGCTGCTGGAAGTCTCCAACTCTTATAAAGCAGACTTGTTTATCCCCCACTGGCTTCGTCTGACAGTGGACTTCCAGAGCCCCGTTTGATGTGTAATTCAACCCTGATTTTACAGTGGTTTTATTAAAAGAGTTTTTCCTCCCCATCAAACGCCTGTGATGACTCTGCTACCAGAGCCTGCAGAGGATGTTCTCAGTCAGCTCCTCTCATGCACACACACACACACACACACACACACACACACACACATGCTGGAGTTTCCATTTCAGGATATTGGCAGAATCATAACGCCATCCTCTCTTTGACACCAGAGAGTGAAAGTTTTTTTTTCTTATTTTCTTTAATTCTTCATTTTATTGAAGCCGTTACGGGCTGCTCAGAGTGTTGACTTAAGACTCAGAGGCTGAAAGAGACGGGATATAACTGGAAATGAAAGAAAACAGAAACAGATTGGGACAATTATGATCACAAGCATCGCATGTTGCCTTTATATTAAAATATAATGTGTGGGTATAAGATCAATTCAGGCTATTTTTACTTTGAATTTCTCTGGCCTGCGTTTCCAAACAGGCCTTTTCCCTTTTTTTTTTTTTTTTTTTTTTTTGTTTAAATCTTCATCTAAAATTGATACAGACTCTTTGACAGCAGATAATCTCAAAATAAAAGGGGCTTGTTTTTAATGTCCTTTAATTAAAAGTGATTGTCAACAGAAGCAGCTGCACATACAGTGTAATGCAGCACACATGTTGCACATAATGCTATCATAATAAAAAAACAATGTGTGTGTGTGTTTGTGTGTGTGTGTGTGTGTGTGTGTGTGTGTGTGTGTGTGTGTGTGTTTGGAGCCTAGAAAAGCGCTTGAAACCCTCTAAGCCTGGAAATTTTATCATTTTGCACCTGTATTTGTGTGTTTGTGGTGAGTGTGTGTGTTGTGCACATAAGAACTCCCCTCTCCTTGTAAAACAGCACCAGCAGCCCCTCTCAACACACACACACACACACACGCACACACACACACACACACACACACACACACACACACACACACACACACAACTCAGTTTTGCCTTGCAGCTCTTGCACGCAGACGGAAAGGCACATTTTGTTTATTTAATTGCTGTTAATAATTAAAAAATCGAGCTTGGACCTCGAATATGGCAACAATTGTAAACAATCGAATGAATTATTAACTGTTATGGAAAGAAGCCTCGCCGCAGAGAGAGAGAGAGAGAGACAGAGAGAGGGAGAGAGGGGAGAGGAGGCGGCGGGTTGGGATGTGACGGACTGTGCGTAATGGCAACAAATTACCGAGTGTGTGTGCGTGCGTGTGTGTGTGTGTATGTGTGTGTCCGTGTGTGTGCTGTGGTTGTCTAATTTAAGAATAAAAATCGCAACTATATTTGAGCTTTTTAATATGCAAACCAGTTGTGGTGTAAATTCAGTGCGTTGTCTGTCAGTTTTAAGTCTGTTTACTTACAAATGCCCTTTAACCTCCTGTATCCTTTTACGCACACAGGTCAGCTTTGCAAAAAAAAAAAAAAAAAAACATCTGGCATTATTTTTATTTTGTGTTACAAAATTTTAATTGTTAAAGCTATATATTTTTCCAGTTGTGTCCCTTTTTTTTTTTTTTTTTCCTAAACCTTAAAGTGTGCGTTTCCTGCGGGGCCACAATGACGCAGCACCTAGAAGTCTGCGCTAAAAAAGAAAAAAAAAAAAAGAGAGACAGTTTTGTTTTCAACAGTGCCATTGCATTTTTCAAATATGTGTTTTGCAGCTCGTATTGTTGTCATCATCTCACTCTGTTTTTTTTCCACTGGTGCGACATTTTAACTTATTCCTTCCCTCTGCCCCCCCTTCTGCCCGCCTGGACGCTGACCCCTGCTCTCCTCGCCTTCTTAACACCCTCTCAACACTAAAGTATTACCCTTCTCACCTTCTAAACAATGCCTTAGTGGTAAGTCCTGTCCCTATTTATTAAGCATTAGGTGTATGTGTTTTTTATTATTATTATTATTATTATATTATTATTTTCAATTCTATATACATATATTCTATGTTTTGTGATACACAACAGCTGGAAAATGAATTCTAGGCCCGAACAGGAAAGAGAGAGAGCACAACCTACTTTTATTTTGCAGTCGATGACATGAATATCTTTTTTTCTATGTGTTTTAAAGCTGTTATTGACGGTATGCTCTGCAGAGACACATGTTTTCCGCTGCAAACAAGTCATGTAGACCAAAAACTGGCTGTCCGACCAGGTTGTTCTTTCAGACGCGCTGCTTTCATTTACGCGCAGGAAAACATATTTTAAGGCATATTTGGAAGTAGAAACAGAACAAATATTACCTGCAAGATTTACACGTGCTTTTTTTTTGGGCCATCTCTGAGAAAAAAGAAAAAAAAAAAAGAAAAAGGTTAAAATTCATGTGGAAACGCTTAGATGTGGATTTTGACGCATTAGTGTTTGTGCAGCAGTGGAAGGCCTTCAGTCTCCTTTTGGTTTCATGTCTTTACACTCATTTTGCGGAGCTCTTTAAAACCTATCAGACCTTTGGTTTTTTTTTTCTCTCGTAGTCTGTTTTCTCAGTTTGACATTTTTGGTCAGAAAGTCACCTTTTGCTTCGAGGTCACCGTCTCAGCCCGCATGACTTATTGTCCTGTCCTCCTCCAGTCTGCTGAGCGCAATTTTTGTTATCAGGCCCTATATGTTGCTCCAAGAGGATGTATTATATTTTTCTTGCGTCACCACCAATCGTTATCACTTTTTTTTTTCTTTTTTTTATCACGGAGCAGTGTTTTGAATGAAAATATCAGACTAACAAGAAGAGAGAGAACGCATGAGCTAATTTATTTTCTGCACAAACCACTTTAAATTATTATAATCAATGTTCGACCTTTCAAATCTCCCATTAACTTTGCATTTACACATATTTGGTAAAGGTGGCCTTTACCCCCACACACACACCACCACCCCTCCCCTCCCTCCCCCTCCCCACCTTTGCTTTCTCTCTGTCTCTTCCCAAGGCCTGGAAAATGAGTTGGAGCAGCTGTTCAGAGGATTAAAATCTGATGGAACCGTACTCTGAATAAACACGAAATGTTGGATTTTTCACAATTTCAAATGACACACTCATGCATGCATGCGCAAACGTACACATGGACGTGCAAACAAACAAGCCACCCCACCACCCCCCCATCCCATTCTGCCTTTTTTTTCTAATGTGCACCTAAAACCTCTGGTGCCATGTCTTCATGCCAATTAGGCCTGTGAGTGGTTATCTCTGGATTAGCCGCCACGCCTGTTTCCAGCCATCGTTTTTGAGAAAACAGCCCTTTTAAGCCAATCTCTGCTGTTTCATTCGAGCACAAAAGCATTACAATGAATCATATTGCAAAGGCTTGGAGTGTATTAAATGTCTCAGATAGGTATATTAAGTTATGATACCACTGGAAGTTTGGCTTCGGTGGTTGGTTCTGTATATACAGCTGCACTGATGCCAGCAGCACAATGTTTAGTTTGTGTGGATATCGTAGCCAGTGGAGCACTCTGCGCTGCTTTTGGCTACCAGAATGAGTAGAGCAGAATGAAGTCATAGTGTCATATGACTGACAGGTAGGTCTGATCTGATTGGTGCTCCTTTGTAACTGAGTCGTGTGTTTGGTAGTTCGGGTGCAGCCACAGCCTCGGCGCTGAGCCGCGTGGCTGCAGGTTTGTGCCGGACAGGCAGGGCCGGATCTTACCCCGTGCATCGCAGGACACCAGGAGGTCATAAACACTGCCTGGGACACTGTGTTCTTTTTGATTATTTATTTATAGCACACCAACAGTTACAATCCAATCCACCGCAAACCTCATTATAATCTTTTCAGACATTGCACTTCAGCTCGTTTGCTTCACTTCTTGTGTGTATGTAGGTGTGCCAGGGCCGTAGATACGCTTTTGGTGACCGACTCTGCCACAGAATATGGCAGTCTCCCTAATAATAAAAACTAGTGTGTTGACCTGTGGTTCCCCATGGGTTCTAGATCCTCTGATCCTGTTCATTCCTTTACTGTCTTTCCTTTCTTGGTAAATTCCACGGGTAGTTTCAGTTGAATAACCTCTCAGTTGGCATGTCTGTTTCTGCACAGGAAATATGACACCATGGCAATGTGGCCCTATTGTTTAACTTTTTCTAGGTAACCTACTTCAATGATGATTCTACAATTCTGGGCATAGCAACGTGATTGTATGGCTATTATATTCCAAAATTACAAATATCTCCCAAAATGTTGGTCCTATCAACTTTCTGTTTTCGCTAGTCTCTTTCTTGACCAAAAATAGAAAAGTATGACAAACTGCAGCAATCAGCTCTGTATGGATTTTGTGTGATGCCCAAGACACACAAACAGAGTCCACTTCCCTTTTATGATATAGATAAAAAAAAAAAAAAACATATTTGAGAACTTCCTGCCATTCTAAAATATATCTCAAATGTTGCTAACATTACCTGTAGGAGTAACCATAGACATATTGTAAGTAGACGCCTTATTGGTCACTTTACCATAGTGACATACCGCCAACTGCATACAAGAAGTGGACAAAGCTACGTTCATGTAACCTGAGCTGTGAGTTTGTGTTTATATTTGGTGCTATGTTGGATTTTGGAGCCATTTTTGGACAAAATGGCAGAGCAGCAGGAGTGTGAGGGGTAGTTGGTAGTTGGTAGTTAGGAGTTAGCTAGCTTACTGACAAGGCAAACTAGAAACATCAAGCATTTGACAGTCTACCGAAACTAACCTTTTAACGACAACTACAGTTAAGCAGACATGAAATCCCTTTTCCTCAATAATCTTGTTAATGAAGCAATAATTTAAAGATGAGTCACCAGATCACTTATTAAAGCGCCCAAACACAGCAGATGAGAGTGGAAGGCCTCATGGAAAAAATGGCTTATTTAGTATGTCTGAAAAGAAGTTCAGTTGAAGTTTTCGGAAGTCAGCCTTTTTCGGACCCATCATCTAGTGGCTGCCAGTGGAATTACACTATTATAGTTTTACAAGGCTTTATTTTGAAGCCATAGTTCTTGACCCTTGGAACACATACAAGTAAATAATGAAGTGTTTTTACTCCAAATAAAATAATGTTTTCATGTCAAAGTCAGTTTCAGTGGGTTGTTTCAGTTGTGATTAAAAAAAACAAAAACACGTTTATTTACCCTGCATAGATTAGCGCAAAGATACGTTGCATTGTCACTTGAATACAAACTGAATCTATGTGAGAAATGTAATCATTTGTGGTGGTGGTGGTCTGAGTTTAATGTCTATAACCACCGCTGTTCTAATATCACACTGAAATCACATTAGCAATATACAAGTAACACAGGGCAAGCTATGTAGGCATAGCATTTAACAAGGCAAATGAGTGAAATAAGTCTTTCCTGAGTCTGCAGCAGCACAGTGAATACGTTTACCATCAAAAAGAGAGTTCCATTAACTCTTTCTGTTAATGCCAACCCTCAAAATAAACATCTGTGAACATGAATTCACAGCATAAATAATCACCTTAATACTAGAACCAGTGCTTTAGATATGATTATGCTAATGCTAGTTGTTAGTGCTGTTTTTGAGTATATATGCAGTTTAAAATGGATGAAACTTACATGCCGTAAAAGGTTTTGTGGGAAAAAGCTTTACTTTCTGCATTACTGCAAGTGTCCACCGGAGAATTGGCCACAGCTGTGAGTTCAATTCTCTTCATACATCCATGGGCAATCGCTGTTAGCATAGCAAACTATTTCCTATATACAGGGGGATGCATTACAGTGTTGATTTGTAGATGTTTTCATTGGCACCATCAAAGCTCAGACCTTCACCCCTGCTTTAACCCTCAAAGACCCAAAAATCCACCACCGACCCAAACCATCTACTGATCTAAACTGTTTAGTACCTGTGGATCCACTAATCCTATCAATACATGTCAATAATTAGTGAAAATACAGTTCTTCATCTTTTCATGGTTATCAGATATGACCCACTTGGATGTTCAGAGGCTCCGTTGTTACCATGGAAACACTGTCATCTTCTACAGCATTGGCTCATCAGTAAAACCCATGGAGTTGTATAAATGACAGTGGATGGAGATGCTTGTTTTTATGTTCAGTTAATGGTATCTTTGCTGAAAAAGTCACTTTTTTTTTATCAGTTTTCTCTGTTTCTGATATAATAACCCTTCACTTTAATCTGAGCTTTTATGAACATCTGTGTCATCAGTGAATTAATTATAGGAAAATATCTGATTTACACCAAAAAAAAAAAAACGCAAAATAAGGAGGATAGTATTACAATAAATGATGATAAATCACTTAAAAAAGATTAAATATAGAGAAAAATTCATATTCTCTATATTCACAAAAGCAGCACTGGGTCTTTAAGGGTTAAAATTGGAAGCGCTGTTGATTATTTCCATTCTGAGAACACACTGTATTTATAAGCATCTAATTGAGAAGCTTATGAAGGTCTCTATGATTAATGTGTTTGTCAGTCATAAATTGTCCGTGTTTATTGTCAGCTGGTGGCTGGGGGGCCACCGTGTGTCAGCAGGAGTGAATTTACGGCAATTTTTTTGCAAAGAAATCCCGAACTCTCTTTGATGGCGGAGACAAAGATGAGATGAGCCATGTGCATTTTTTGGCAGCAGGCGATATAGATTTGAATTAAGTAGCATGTAGTTTTTTTATCTGGAGCTGCATGCATAGAGAGAGTCAGAACCAACTGTGTCTCATTCAGTATCAGCACAGCTGTCCCAGCATCCGTGGAGAATGGATTCCTACTGCTATTGCCACGGGAGGCTCCAGCCAAGAAGAATGGGAGGATATCCAGTGTGTGTGCTTGTGTTTTAAGAGGAAGACGAGGAGGGAGAGGAGAGAGAGAGAGAGAGTAAAACGCTGGTGTGTCTATGTATGTGTCTATTTTTTTTTTTTTTTTTGCATGTGTGTGTCATGTCGTCTCCACCCGCCTCACTCTTCCTTCGCTCATGTCACCTCTGGCATGGATTAGTTTCTGGCACAAACCTGGCGGTGCCCTGTGGCCCCAACGCGGTTCTGTGGTCGCCGATATGTTGTGCCGTTGCTAAGGCGACTGAACACACACACGTACATTGGTGCTAAATTACATAATTGGGTTAGAATATACAGGGTAATACAAAATACTGTGTGTAGAATATGAGAAGTAGGGGAAAAAAGGCAGGGGGTGTGCAGAAGGGTTGGTCTGGGGGCCGAGTGCGCATTTGGAAACCACCAAGACAAAGTCCGCCTTTACCAGATACGAAGAACGAGCAGGAAACAGAAGTGAATTGGTGAATATTTGAGAGCTTTGTCATAGTTGATCTTCAGACATCAGCACGGCCTGTTCTTTCCTCTAATTTTGAGTCATAAATCTAAATAACAGGGCCGGCATTATGTGGGTATTTGGAACGTTGTGACAACCAACCAGATCAGGCGGTTGAGGATAAGGTGTTTGTGGCGACACACACGTGCTCAGTGTGTGTGTGAAAACAATGAGATGTGTAGGGAAATCCACAGAGTTTCTGTGACGGAGGGTGTGGCTGCTTTGGTTTACATAGACACACAATGAGGCACATGAGCACCGTTTTCTTTCTTTCCCTTCGTCCTCCTCCTCTTTCACCTCCTGGGCCACAGATTTTGTGTCTGGGAGAGTATCAGTAATATTCCAGCCACATTTGCATTCCTCTAGTGGATTTTAGTAGCGAAACCTTTGGACCGCTCAGTGTTACATCATTTAAAGGTTCAATATGCAAGATTTGCCCATGCTTATGTACTTTTTATGCAAACTTTGTTTTGGAGTCTTTTTTTGCCCTGAGTACACCGTGTCGTCTTTGTTCTGGTTAGCACCCAAGTCTGTTTTTTTCCACAACCTGTCACACCATCGCCCGTACTCTGCTCATCTACAGTGGTAACAGTTTGCAGCATTAGCTACTGCTAGCTTAGTAAAGGAGTTAGCCAACATAAACAAACCAGCTGCTCCAAGAACAACCCAAACTGCAACACAAATTTCAACTAAGTATGTAAGCAAGAGCGTATGTGAGTCTTAAAAACATGTAAAAGGGACTAGGCTTATGTTACGTATTGTACTTAAGTGACTTTGGGACCGCCTCCAGCCAATAGCATTACATCCCCTTTACAGAGAAATACACTAAACGCATAATAAAATGTCGGACTGATGCAGGATTATTTAGCAACAGTATTATGGAAGTATTTCAGCTAGACTGCACTGAACATGTTTTGTTAATTGTTTGTTAATTTATGTGCCATTTTGCAACACACTAAACCAGTAGAGGGCTAATTTATTGACACATTTTATACAGTGGCTTATTAAAACCACCAAGTTAGTGTGTAAATTAACATCATGTTAATAGCTCACATAATAATAACTAATGCGTTGACCCATGGGGATCCACGGGTTCTAGATGTGGTAGTTTTTATGCTGTTGTGTATTCGTGCATGCTGTACCGTATTTGTCCAGCAATCACTGCCAAAGCATTCTGGCCATAGCAACATGACTGTGAGGCTATTGTATTCCAAAATTACTAATATCTCCCAAAATATTGGTCTTATCAACTTGCTGTTTTTGCTATTCTCTTCCTTGACCAAAAATACATAAGTATGACAAACTGCAGCAGTCAGCTCTGTACGGATTTAGTGTGAGTCCACACACACACACACACACACACACACATGCACACAGAGGCCATTTGGCTTTTATAATATAGATAATGAATTACAGAAGAGTTAACTCAGCTGATGTTAGATTACCATTAAACTTTACATCAGCTAAAGTAGTTTATGATAATGTCTGTTCAGGTGGTTATACATGCAACCAAGCTAATGTGTACCGTAACATCATGCTAATTAGCTAACTTAGCAAATACTTAGGTCAACTCCTTGAATGTTAAGTTTGCATTTAGCATTACACTGGCTAACCTTATCTGTGACTGTTCTATTACATGTGACATAATGTGAATATACATCACTAAACTGTAATACATTACCTCATCTGCAAACATAATTTCTGCTCAAGTTTTCTTTTGCATCGCTGTTGGAAGCAGTTCCCATGATTCCACACAACTTCATGACACCTTTAATTTTTTTGATTGAGAGAGCCCTAACGGCTAAAATGATGTAAATATAAAAATCGGTAAAAATCAGTTAAAGTAACTTTGAATCTGATTGCGTCATTTACAATGAATGCATGTTTACAAAAGCCTTATCTGAGTGCAGTAGCTTCCTGAAAACCTCTTGAAGGCCAAACTACCGTTGGTTATAATGAAGGCTTTCAGTTACCAGTCGTGTTTCAGATCATAACATGACAAATTACAGGTACATTTCACAGTGTTTAGTCACTTTTGTTCTGTGTCTTCAGCTACAGAGGACAGGCTGAGAAATGGGTCTTTGTTCTTGCATTGAGTAAATTTGAATTAATGCCAGAATCAACACACGGAGTGAATGTTGACAGTTATTCATTCTTTGCTGGTTCTTTTTAATCAACAAGTAACGTTTCTGTAAAGACAACCTGCTTGTTGTTGAATATCCGGGATATTTTTCCATGTATTTTTCCACAGAGAGAGGGGGGGGGTAATGCAACGGCTCATATTTGTGACCAGGAGCACGCAAAGCCATTGTATCAGTCTGCCACAGGTCAACAGATTTAGATAGAGAGTTGTTGTTGCGGATCGTTGACGGCCCACTCAAGGTCACTTCAGTGTGGGCAATCTGGCCGTGTTGTTTGGCCTGTCCTGGCTGTGTGTCTGACCTACATCTCACTGCACTGGCTAAATATATACAGTAGACCCCTCATTACAAAGCTTCCAGATTAATCTGGATGAAATCTGAGCACCGTTCCACTCTCTCTGTGTTTGACTGCAGACTTCTCTGTACAGACTTCCCCAGGCTAACTTTCCATCTCATTCAGACAGACACCGAAAAAAAAACATGGCACGTTATCGTCTAATGAATAAGACGGCTTTGAATTGAAGCCTAACTATGTACAAGCTGTATGTGGAGGGGCTTCCTGCAGAACGCACCTGCACATATTTAATCACATGATGCACAGGTGTGCATTCTGTAAAGAAAAAAAAAAAAACCACACGTCCACAGACTGCTGACGAGTGTGTAATATAGGAGGCCAACCAAAATACACATTAAACATGTCATCTATAGGCTTCCTGTTTGAACCTCCTCAGACTCCTGAATGTGTTTCTGTCCTCTGTAGGGGGAGAGTTTCACAGCATTACTAAAGTGATGCACACTCGTCCCTTTTCCATTGACCCTCAAACTGCGTGAATATAACTTGCGCATAAAAATTTACCTAATGGAAAAACAACAATTTTGCCAAAACTCTCAAGAGGTGGTTTTTCAGGCATATGTAACTGGTATATCACACAAAATTGCAATAGAAAGACTTTTTTCCATAACTACAGTCACGTGAATTGGAAAAAAACAAATGTTGACAGACGTTACAAGCAAAGAAGAAGAGTTTTAAAAGAAACATGGCGCGGTATGTGTGGACACACCAGGAAACTCAATAATTTTTTAATTTAGAACAGGATAGAGGGGTAATATATAATAATAATGACTATATCTGTAAATCAACACGATGTTTACGTTCATCACCATGTTTATGGAATGACTTCTCGTGTCATCTCGTGATAATAAATAAAGAAATCATTGCATTTGTGATTTAATGGAAAAACCAACATTATGCACTTCTGTTTTTTTGACATTTAGTAAATATCAGTAAAGGTTTGTGCAGATATCCAATGGAAAAGCAACTACTGATGTACACTACATATTCTATAAAAACAATATAAAACTTATGAAACCTATTAGATATTGGTGGAAGTTTTATATATATATATATATATATATATATATATATATATGTATATATATATATATATATATATATATATATATACCTTTTTTTTTTTCTTTTTTTTTTTTTCTCATACACATATACAGCTTTGGAAATAATAACACTGGTCTACAATTTTTTTTTTTTGTAATTTTCTGCCTCAGAGATTAGATGTGCTAAATGTTATGTATTTTAATAAGATTCATAGGAAAACAAAGGACCAAAGTGCTGGTTTGCTGATGTTTTCCAGGTATATGATTACGTGTTATTCCACATATATGTTAGTTTATGTACAGTTATATAATAGATGTATAAATGTTCCACTGATAGAACATGTAAAGTGCATGTATTGTCATGTGCAGACAGTGTTTTGAAGTAGATCTGGTCAATCTGACACTAATATTCCTTTAGAGTTAAACCCATTCTCTGGTTAATTCTTGAATTTCATATTTTGACCCAAGACTGTATCTGTGAAACTTCAGCCAACCAGCATTTAGGACTGGATTTATTTTTATCAGTGACTCACACGTGGTAAAATGTCACTACTTTTATTCTGGAAGCATTTACTTGTAGACCAGTGTAATTAAACTACCTGTGATTCTCTGTATAAATTCAATTCCCTTCAACATGGCCTTTTGCTATTCTGTTTGTAGAATCTTCATTGTTTTTCAGCATCAGATTTTCTTAATTTACATATTACCCGTTTTTGAGAATTCAGTTCAATTAAACACAGCTTCTTTCTGTATTGAATTTATAAACCAAACATTTCTTGTGTCTTTTGCCAGATTTTTTTGCTTCACATTTGCACACAATAAAACCCTGATGGTTTTACAAGTCACATTTATGACAAATGTTGACTAGTCACTACTCGGTCACAGTGGTCTAATAATTGTCTCCACAGCTGTTCTTGTTTTACTGTGGGTATCTCAGTGAGGCCCATGCCATACTCATGTCGATGCATTGCCAACAATCCACGACATTAAAGCAGCTACCAACGCAGCATTGTATGTTTCAGTGTGGTACAACTCAACACAATACTCAGTCCGATGGGATTTGATACGGTACCATGCAAAAGAAGAATTGTTTTTCAATATAGTACACATGATTTGATTTGAGAGTGAATCACAAGTAAACTGAATGAACAACTGTACTTAACCCATCAAGACCCAAACAGCAAGTGGCGACTAAAACCATCTGCTGTTCTAAACTGTTTAATACCTGCTGATCCACTAATTCTATCAATCCATGTCAATAATTGGTGTAAAATACAGTTCTTCATCTTTTCATGGTCATCAGATATGACCCATTTGGACGTTCAGAGGCTCCATAGTTACCATGGAAACATCTTCTACAACATTGATTCACCAGTAAAACCCATGGAGTTGGATCAATGACAGTGGATGGAACCACTTATTTTTTGGATATTTTTGCTGGAAAAGTCACTTTTTCTTCAGTTTTTTTCTGTTTCTGATTGAATAACCCTCAACTTTAATCGGAGCTTTTATGAACAGCTACACCATCAATAAATCAAATATAGGAAAATGCATGATTTACACTGACAAAAGGCAAAATAAGGAGGATAATATTACAATTGATGCTGAAAAATCACTTAAGAAAGGTTATATATGGTGGAAATTTCATTTGGGAACTGCCACAAAAGTAGCACAGGGTCTTTATTGGTTAACCTCAGAATCAGAATAAAAAAAAACAAGCATTTTCATAAAGATTAAAACCAGACAAAAGATACAATACCAATATTTCCTGTTCTGCTCTCAGTAGTAAATATACAAAATTAGCTTCCAAAAGCCTCTTATGGATAGGACCAGTAGTATTTTGTTGCATGCACTTACACATGCGATGCTTCTGGTTCTTTTGCATAATTATACATTTTACAATTTTAATGCTGCTGTTAAGTCCATGTCAAATAAACATATCTAATCTGAATAAGTCAGATTTTAAAGGTGTCCCTGTTGATGAATCTCTGAGTTTTTCTCTATTGCATATATGTCTAGAGGTGTACGAGTGTGATACTGAGAAATCACCTTAACCCATAAACAACCAAACATCCACTGGCGACCAAAACTATCTACTGATGTAAAATGTTGAACATAATTACAGTTTTACAATAATAAAAACATTAGCAAAAATATAGAAAAAACCATATACAATCTGTCGAAACATTTACAGACCAACAGTCTTGATTCCAGAGTTTTAACACTTTCTTTAAAATCAGTCTGGTTGGTTGTTTGTGAATGAACACAATGTAAAACCAATGGAAGTTCACTGAAAATGAAGTTATGTTTAACCCATGAAGACCCAAACAGCCACTGGCAACCAGACCACCTACTGATCTAAACTGTTTAATACCTGTTGATCCACTAATCCTGTCAATACATATAAATAATTGGTGTAAAATGCAGTTCTTCATCTTTTCATGGTCATCAGATATGACCCATTTGGATGTTCAGAGGCTCCGTAGTTACCATGGAAACACCATCATCTTCTACAACGTTGATTCACCAGTAAAACCCATGGAGTTGGATCAATGACAGTGGATGGAGACACTTGGTTTTACAATCAGTTATTGATATATTTGCTGCAAAAGACATTTTTTTTCTTCAGCTTTGTCTTGTCTTTGATAAAATAACCTTCAATTTTAATCTGAGTTTTTCTGAACATCTACATCATCAGGAAATAAAATATAGGAACATACCTGAAGTTCACTAAAAGAACACAAAGTACAGAGGGTAAGGTCATAAATGGTGATAAATCACATAAGAAATGTTACACTGCAAAAATCTAAATCTGACCAAGTGTATTTTTCTCATTTCTAGTCCAAATATCTCATCACCCTTAAAATAAGACATAATCACCCAAAGAGTAACTTTTCAGTGAGATATAAGAACTGATTTATAGACAATAGATCTGGAAAATCTTATTTCGAGAAATCTTACCAAGAAAATTTTCACTTGTTCCTTTAGCAGATTTTATTTTTTTTGCTTAATTCAAGATTTTTATGCTTAATTCAAGCAAAAAAATCTGCCAGTGGAACAAGTGAAAATTATCTTGGTAAGATTTCTCGAAATAAGATTTTCCAGATCTGTTGTCTAAAAATAAGTTCTTATATCTCACTGAAAAGTTACTCTTTAGGTGATTATGTCTTATTTTAATTGTGATGAGATACTTTGACTAGAAATGAGAAAAATACACTCAGTAAGATTTTGTGTTTTCAGTGTAAATATAGAGAAAAAACTATTTTGGAACTGCCACAAAACTAACACTGGGTCTTTCCGGGTTAAAGGATGTACACATATGGAAACATGTAGATATAAGTCCATTTGTCCGTATGGAACGTCTGCACACCTGTACGATGCAACACCAATCATGGCGTCAGGGATCGTTCAGGTCAGGATGACGCCGCTCGCTGATGTCACAGATTTCATCATCTCTTTCACCGCTTCGTTGGTAAAGGCCGGATAAAGGAGGCCCTGATTGGCTCGTTGATTGTACCTCAGCTGTCCCAAAAGTTTCTTTCATCATCACGCCGCATTACCTCATGCTGCAGCCGAGCCTAAATAGTTCCTGGCCGCGTTGATCCTGAGCAGGAGATGAAAACAGTGACCGGTGCAGGAGGAGTAATCCACACCGGCTATTTCAGCAGACGCAAAAAAAAAAACCAAGCATTCATGACATACACGACCTAAACGCAGCATCTACGGTCCGCTTGTGCTTGTTTTGTTTTTTTTTACCCCTTCTCTTTCACAAGGCTTAAAGGTTTAATAGGCATTTATTGGGTTAACTTTGGAGGGAAAATCTTTTCCTGTCTTGGGGGTGGGTGGAGGAGCGTTGACGCTTGGAGGCTTATGAACCCGCAAGTCAAACAGTAATGAAAACAGTTGTGACCTGATTTCAAGAAGCAGGCGAAAAAAAGTCGAGGAAGAAGGAGGATTTGAAGTTTTTAGAAAAGACAGGACAATAATATCTTCTTTGTCTTCCTTGTGCTTATTAGTTTCTTGAACCTGTTCATTCATTCCTGTTACCTCTGCGTCTGCGTTTCTCTGTATCTAATTCAGCCACCAGCGTCCGTCAAGGAATAGCTGTCGCCCCGGGGAACAAAGCACCACAGCCTGCTCTTCGGAGCAGGAAGTTGGCCCGTAGCCAAGGGTGGAAAATCTATACTCCGTTGCATAATATAACATATCTTTACCTCAGATGAACTCTGAGGAGGAGGAGGAGGAGGAGGAGGAGGAGGAGGAGAGGAAGGCCAGGCAGCTGTGAGCAAACAGAGCTGGGGGGCGGGAGTTTGTGTGTTATTAACTGACTGTGTTTGTGTGGAAGTGTCTGTGTATGTGTTGGGTATGAGTGCGCGCTCTATGCTTCTTGTGACTGTTTGCTGGCTGCTGCTGCCGCTGCTGCAGGCCCCAGGCTGTTTCAGAGCCCCCCCACCCTCCACAGTACAGCAGAGTCACACAGAGCCTCGTTGCAAAGGGAGGATCAGAGTATATAGTAAGAGTGAGTAGAGGAGACAGAGGCCAAGCAGGACTCAAACACAACTATGTGGCTTCTCCTTTTTGGCCCGGTAACTACTATCCCACTACAGCTGCAGCCTCCTCTGCCAGGGAATTCACATATAAACTTTCTGCTCTGTTTAGGCTCAGAGAAATAGCTGCAGGATTAGTGTGTGTTACATGGAAAGTTGTATATTTGACTGGAAAATTCAGAGCAGGATGAGGATTTCATGTCGCTGCTAATATAAAGAACACACATGGACCAGGTTCAACTGCGAGTTATATAGACATTGTGACAGTTTATAAATTCACCGGGCTCTCTTCTTCTATCAAGATGTCTACGTTTTATCTAAATAATATTCGCACTGCACAGGAGCGTAGGGGCTTTTCGCGTGCGCTGCTGCCCTTTTTCAAGTTCTGTTGAGACTCGTGGAAACCCTGAAGTCTGTCAGACACGTCAAGCAGCTGTCAGTCTCTTCTGCACACGAGAAGTCCTGAGAAAAACCTTGTGAAACTCAAACTGGCCTCATTATGGTCATCATCTGGAATAAAGCGCAATCATCTACACCACCTGCGGCAAGCTGCGGCCGAGAAAACACTCTGGTAGCCCCGTCTGTAAAAGTCACATATCAATATTTTCATATATTTTCTGAATCCTTCTGCCTTGTTTCTGCGCTCCATCTGCACACCTGAATAAAGCTATTTCCAAACTTGAGTTAGGGCTCATTTGGGGACCACAAATTGACTGTATATTGCAGCCAGGTTGTGGAGATTTATGATGAAAGTGAGTAGGGATGGTGTGGGCGGGTATGCAGAGGTGCATATTATGGCGCTTTTTTTTTCTTTTTTCTTTTGCTGTTTTTTTTTTTTTTTTAATACTTGGATGAGCTGTGAGCTTTGAGAATGTAGTAGAGGAGTGAAACTACAGTTCAGGCAGAAAGATTAGAGGAAGAAATATAGCAGCACAAAGAGAGAAAAGAAGGTCAGCGGGTGGGAATGACAACCCAGTCACCAGAAGAAAAGGATGCCATTGTGTCTGTTTGCAAAGCATGAATGCATAGAAGACAGACATTTCTGAACCGTAAATATGTTTATGATCAACATTTGTCAGTTTGTCTTTATCCATATTATACTGTTATCACTTCAACCACCTGTATTTGAAATGATACACATATATGTATTCATGATTTTATGGTTAGACTGAAGCGCCAGTAGCAGAGTTTAGAAAAGATACCAGGTTTACATTCATGCACATGTTTATATGACGTTCAGTCCTTTGCTGATATTAGCTAACCCAAAAATGATCCTAATTTGGTGATAACAATCTGTACATGACTCGACTTCTGCTCCTCTACAGCAGCAACATCATGCAACACTAGCCACAATGAGCTTAGAAATGCACGTAAACATAAACAAAGAAGGCAAAAGAGAGAAGAGTGCTGCGAAGTTAAAGAGTGTATCCATGTTATATTGTTTCAACAGCTCAGTTCACAACCGTCTGCAACTGAAATTATGTTTGTTTATATACTGGGGCGCCGATAAGGGGGGGGGTAAACATGACAAATTCATGGGGCCCAGTATTTGTGGGGGGCCCATAGAGCAGTGGAGGGGGTCCAATGGATACAGGCAAGAAGTTGTGAAAATTTCGTTTTGTTTCAGAAGTTGGGAGTCAGATGTTTCAGTTTTGTAAGTGATGTTATGTATGGACCCCCCCCCCCCCCGACTCCAACAGATCACCAAGATGCTGAAATTTCTGAAAGGGTCCACAACGTTTACCTTTCATGCGGCCCACGATTTGTAGGGGCACCCCAGTACACATATTTACAAATTTTTGCGTTTAGGTTTCGGGAATGAATGAATGTTTTTATTATTGTGTCTTGCATAAAAACATGCCCAGCCCTTATATGGGCTTATAAGAGACCAAAAATACAAACCAAAAATCAAACACCAGACAGTAGGCACAATAGATATGAACAAAACAAAGTACTGACCTACTTAAACAAACACATCTGCTGCTTTTTCCAGGCTTTACAAACAAATAATGCTAATTTAAATACATTTGAACTAAACAACCGTTTCATCTTGTCATCATCAGTGCTCCAGAACAGATCAGGATTTCGGATAAACATGTCATCAAACAAAGAGGCTCTCAGTTCATCATATAGAGGACAATACAAAAGAAAAAGAAAGGGAAAGATGCTAAGTTTAATATGGGAACAATCCTCACCAAAAAATGATAGTGTATTTAAATATATTTAAAGGTTTAATATGTATGATGCTTGTGTGAGTTTTGTGTCGGACTCTACATATTTAGCTAACTCCATTTCTAAGCTAATGCCTCGCATGCTAGCCTGCATTCATGAGAACATCCTGTCCGTTGATTTCTATGTTGAGAACTCCATTGGATTTTTGTACAAAAATCCTTTGCTCACTCTTTTGCTCCTTTAGCAGTTTGCAGGCCTAACTACCACCTAAAATTCTAAATGACAGAAGGATGTCTCTGCACAGACAGAGTGAAAAAGTCCACAAAGATGTAATAAAAAAAAGACTGTCAACGTCTATGGTGATATTTAACCTTAACCACCACCTATTTGTAACCCTTATTAACTTCAACTTAGCATGTGAACTCCAGTCTCACATTCCTTCAATGACAAACTACATTGAGATGACACACACGTCCACGGTTTGCAGCATTTTCTGACAACTTATCGTTGCTGTTGAGTGGAAACCTCGTAAGTCCATTTTTGGTCTTTTTTTTTTTTTTCATAAAACGATTCTATCGGTCAGTCTTCACTGACGGTTTTAGAGATATTTAACCGATGAAAAGTGTTGAAAATGGCTTATGATTACATCTTTTAGCTCCATTAATTCTATAATATAAAACGGAAGTGGACTCTGTGTGTGTGTGTGTCTCAGACATCACACTAAGTCCGTACAGAGCTGACCGCTGCAGTTTGTCATACTTATGTATTTTTGGTGAATTAACAGACTAGTGAAAACAGCAACTTGATAGGACCAATATTTTAGGAGATATTTGTAATTTTGGAACACAATAGCCTTACAGTCACGTTGCTATGTTCATGACAGTTGACGGGAAGTGCAGTACCACACTGCATGATGGGAAATGAAGTTAAAAACAGGACACATTTACTAACTTCAGTCCTTACATATCAGTATTAATATATTAATTGTTGCTTAAATTATAAAGTATGATTTACCAAACAATTTTTATATCAGTACTTATAAAATATAGACCCACATCTTTTCCCAAAAGTCAGCTCTGCCCAGTGAAAAATGTACTAGTTTATTTAGAAGACACATCGTTTTTCCAGTTTCTTGAAAAATAACCATTTTGAACCTAAGAGGTTTCCACCCGACAGCGACATTATACTGAGATTATAGCCATTTGTATTTTCCACAAACATACAATGGGCACATTTATTTGTGGAAGTCAGGTTAACAGAAAGATTAGACGATGAAACAAAGCAGCAAAAGGAGGAAAAAAGCAGGACAGACAGTAGACGTAGTTGGACGTGTAGAAGGTTCTGTTGTGTGTGTTGTAAATACTGTCGACTGGGGTTGGACTCGGGGTGCTTTTCTTTTTTCTCACCACATGATTTGTTTGATTTGCTCTCTATCAATCAGCAGAGGATGTATTTAAACGGACTTGATGTATATTTGAGAAAGCCTCTTTATAGCTGCGGCTGTTTGTATTCTCCATTTACTTTCCTTGGAAGCGGACCGTGATTAAAACAGACGATATAGGCGTATTGTATTTCCTAGGGGATTGGAAGGAATGCAAATGCATCATAACCATATTATACTAGTTAGGAGCGGTGTGCGCTGCCAAGCCTCTGGATACAGGAGAGTGGGTAGCCCAAGTTACACTGAAGGGAACCAGGATCCCACACAGCACAGGCTGATACGCGACACTGTTGGACTGGTTTTGACATTTCATAGGATCCACACAGAACCGAAGCCTTAGCTGCAGAAACAGGCCCATTCCTCCGTCTGTTAGGAAACCCCGAAAAGTTTTTAATGTGTGGATGTGTGTCCGAGTGGCGCAGAATCCGTTTGGCATTTTTTGTTGTGAGGGAAGCATGTTGCTGGTGGGACTTTGGCCCGCACAATCCCTCCTCTGTTAAAACAATGCGGCAGTTGTCCTCCCTAACCTAATTACTCCCTCCAGGGGGAGAAAGGCAACAGCACCAAATCCCATAGTTAGGAGCTCTGATCTGGGCCCTGCTGTAAGAAAAGGCCTCATTCAGTTCCCCTCCCTCCTTCCTGCACACATGCACACACACTCTCTTTCTATTTTTCACTCTTGTGTGATTGGGTTTAGCCTGATGGAAGCTAATTATGCCGCAATATGTCCTGATATTTTGCTCGATATCTGTTTTTTTTTTTTTCTGTTCGTCGTAACGTTTTTTTATTGTGTTTGGAAATGTATCAATGCTGATGACATAATTGCATCTAAAGATTGAGTGATGTTGTCAGCCGACATTTTGGCCTGCAGATGTACGTGCGAGCTGCTAACTCGACCAAAACAAAGCTCACAGTTCATTACACTAGAAAAACTTTGTCTACTGGTCAAGGAATGTTGTTTTGGATGATGCTTTCATTGTTCGCAGTCCTTGTGTCCTTGTGCACCTCATTTCAGATTGTCGTGTGTTACTTCACATGCAATACACAGATAACACTCCTCCGTTTACCTCACTTTAATAATAATAATCTTTATTTTAATCGCACGTCTGAATATCCAAGGTACACTTTGGTTTGCAGAGGCTTCAAAATAACACAGGTTTTAAAATAGGACAGATACATGTAATTTAGAATGACAGGAGATGAAAACTGAAGTAAAATCAAGAAAGTACTGATTGACTGATTTAAAATTGGACTAAAACCTAAGCAGATGATAATGATTTGATAAATCACTTTTGCAGGAACATTTGTGACAGTTTACATTGAGGTTGTACATACAAAGCTATAATAACAACAGTTTTGTTCAAGTTCACATAAAAAATAAATACAGAAAAAATAGAATAGCGCAAAAATGAAAAAAGGAAGGACGGTATTATCATTTTTGGAATCCTTAATGACTCTTTAACCCAAATTGATTTAATAAAATGCCTCCTAAAATACAAATTTTTAATTTTTTTTCACATCAACAACAAAGTTAGCAGTTATTTTGGTTTAAACAACATGAAAATAAAGGGCTGCACAGTCACATGTAATTGATATCGATAGGTTTTGTCACCTAAAATGACCAATAAGACATCATTAACTGTAGCCACTGTTGTTTTTGAGGGAAAAACTCACATTAATTGAGACAAAGATTATTAGAATTATTAATAAAAATAAGAAATAAGATGTTTGAAGTGTCAGGACATGCATTCAGAGTCCAGATTAATATAGTGAATTGAAAACCCTGGTGCTAAAAGTACTAAAACCACAAAAAAAAAAAAAAAAAAAAAAAGTCTGTGAAAAATATTTATAATGTGGACTAAGCTAAACGAATGCATGTTCATATGCTCAACTTGAATTGTCCAAAACTGTGACTTCAGTACTTTGAGCACCAGGGTCTTTAATTGTGCTGCAGGGTTTATTTTTTGGGGAGTTGTACTGTTATTTGTGTGAGGCTAATTTAAGGTCATATCCAACAGTCACACACTGGGCCTGCCACTTCCATCACCACTTTATTACTGTAAACTCCAGACAAGGAAGTCCACAAAGGAAGAAGGAGGAGGGGGGGGTTAAAGGGATGTGTGTACGTACGGTGGCGTTCGCCGAAAAGAGGAAAAGAGTGTTAAAGTCTTAACTCTGCCTCCACCGACCTGCTTCGTTTTGTTTATTTGTCGATCCTCTCTCAGGAAGATTAGAACAGCCTTTGTGTGCAGGCTTGGGAAATAAGGCTTGAAGTTTCTATTTGCAGATCGGTGCGCTGCTGCGTTGTTGGTCTAGACTGTTAGGGTTTAGACGTCTTTGTTTGTTTTTCTGGGGGAAGAAAATTCCATTTGTTGCCGCTGAGATCACTTTTTTTTTTTTTGCAAAAGAGCCCGTTCATGTCATAGAGAGAATTATATCATCATGTAATCTGTATTTTCATGTCTTTAAAAATATATTTCCAATGCGTTTAATCTGTTAACAGCTGCCTGGGGTTAGGGTTCCATTTAACCTGATGTAGTTTGGGTGGCGTTCAAACCAAATGTTAAACACATAAACTGTACCATGTTTCCTTTCAGATTAATCCGTGCATATTGAGCTTCCACTTCCTCTGTCGTAACCCTAACCCCAACTCCAGCGTAGGGTTAGTGTTACATCTGAGTCATGTTTACACTAATGCACTTCAGGTTGTGTTTCGCCTCAAACATATTCGAATACATATTGGCTTCACACCTCTCCTGTTATAAACCGTTCAGTACAGGGTGTCAGAAGGTCCGGTGTGTGGATGGACTGTCTTTGTTCAGTCAGGTCGAAATGGAACAGACTCAGACTCAGCTTTATTGTCGTTCAATCAACGGTGCACGATAAAACGAAATATAGTTACTCAGGTCTCAGTGTTTGCAGCATGAGAAAGATAAAAGGAAAAATATACAATAAAATATGTAAAAGGTAAATAGAATAGAATAAAAGCTACCATAAAATATGCAATAAATAAATTAATTAATTATTTTATTTCATTTATTTTGTTCATGGTTGTGCAAACATTCAATAACACTGGGTTACAAAAAAATGTTTTTTATAAGTTGTCTAGGTTTTTTCAACTGAATTAGGACCATTTTGCACCGCTAAATCCAAGAATTACCTCTGTTTTTCTCAATCAGGTCAGGTTTTTTTGCTAATTTGATTTTGAAAAATTTGATCTTTTCACAAAATATAATAATTAATACCAAAATAAGATTGGTAAGCACACTTTATGAAACTTGTGACTTGATTCCTGTTAGGTACAATGGTGTATTCACCGCAGATGGAGCAGAATACGTCAGGCTTATTTTTGCAAGGTCTTCTAGTCGAAGCCATTTCATTCACCTGTAATATTAAAAAAAATATTAATCATAAATTGGCAAAAGTAAAATCTTCAGAACTCATTTATTGCAAGAAATATGAAAGAATTTTGTATGATATGATGTGAAAATGCCCATAAATGTAAGCAAAAATGTTAAAAAGCCAATATGTAGCATAGTTCAGAAAGTTGACCTGATTGAGCAAAATGAATGTGATTTTTGGATTCAGCACCAAAATGATCCTAAATCAGCTCAAAAAACTTAAACAATAAATTTGTTGTTGACCAGTCATCAAGTAAACAAACATATACACACCCATGCTCGAAAAGGAGCAGGACGAAGAAAATCTTATATTTCCTGCCCTCCTCTAAACAACAATAGCCTTAATGGTTAGCCATACACAACTAGCTGTAAAATCATACTATATAAAGTCAGACAAACCAAACTAAACACATCCAAAGATAATACAAAATGAATACAAAACCAAGTGTAAAACTACATGTCCAGAAAGTACAAAACACAGGTAAACATATACCTGACAAAATGATATAAAAACATTATACCAGACCAAAATAAGTAAATAAATATGTCACAAGATGCAATACAAATACGAAGCAAAATGTAAAAACCTATAACTGTTCATATAATCTCATTGTTCTTTCTTTATACACTTTTTTCAGTTGGAATATGGTTTTACAGTCTTTCAGCTCATTATAAGGACAATTCCAGAGTTTAACTTCCACCGCTGACACACACATCTGATTCAAAGTTGTTTGAAATGACCTTTCCTTCTATGCTCTTCATTTTTTGAAGTGAAGACAAACATTTCTTAATATGTACAAAATGACACAGTATTCAGCGACAGGACAGTTAAAGTCATGTCCTTACCTACTCAGGGTGACTGTGTGTGTGTGTGTGTGTGTGTGTGTGTGTGTGTGTGTGTGTGTGTGTGTTTCCTGTGCTGTGTGGGCCTGAATCCGTCCAAAACTACACGGACCCTGCGCCCTGTTTTTTTGCGGCCTGCTCTGTCGGCGCTCGCCCTACGGCAGAAGCGGAAGCAGCAGCTTTAACAGCATTAACAGGGCTCTTCCTTCAGCCTCTGTTAACCCTATCACTGCCCCCCCACCACCACCACCTCCACCACCACCTCCACCTCCACCACCGTCACCCCTTATGCTGGACTCTTCATAACCTTGATTTACAGTTTCACAAATGTGCATCTTTAGCGTGTTCTTGCCTCCTCCCGATCTTCTGCTAATTTATTAACCTTTCCTGTTTATTCAGCCTCGCTGCCAACTTGTGAAACTGGCCTGTCAGTGCAGCCATGATTGACGCTCCTCTTCAGCCACTTTATTCATTAACCCCTTGTTTCCTTATTTATTTCTCTCTGTAAGTATATTAACTCATCACTGTGCTTGGAAACTAGACTTTAGGAGTTTTACAGGCTTCACAATTGAAATTAATGAATACTTTTTTTTATCTTTTATAAAGTTGTACATCCTTGATTTTAACCTGCCCTTACCTGAATTTTGGCTGTTTTCAGTTTTTATATTTGTTATTTAGAGACAGGTCTTTAAAGGCTGATATCATAATGACTGTTCGGAGCAGTGAGGAGCTGATATCCTTCATCCATGACAGGGAAGAGGATAGTATGCATGTGTGAAATCAACTATATTTCACTATTTTAGAAGCTGGTTTAGCTACTATTGAGCTGAATATCAAAGTTATAAATACCTAAATACACTGTTGCCCATAAAGTATAAAATATTCTAAAATATTTTTACCTCTGCTCATAAAATAATTATGGTAATGTGATTTATTCTTAATAGGTAAAGTGTAACTGGGACTCAGTATTTACCTGGTCAAAGGTGATACAGATGTGTATAAATAAGAATAAAAAAAGGAAGGTGTCTGAAAACCAAATGATTCCAATTTTATGATTTTCAAGTAAAAGTATAATCTTTCCAGAGCTCAGCCTGTGAATTAACATGATCTGGTGTTGATCTTACAGCGTTCGTTAGACTAAGTAACTTGAGTTCATTAAAATATTATTTATATGTTATTATTTAAGCAAATATAGTCAAATAATATGAAAACTGTAATAATGTGACAGTTTGGAAAATGATGCATTTATTATCATTATTTTGATAACATTTTGATAAAGTTTAGTATTTTAGTTCAATGATTTTGGTGATCATTTATCAGGTAAAAAATATCCGGAATAGTGTGTTTGCAGCTGTTGAAATGTGACTGCCTCCTCCTCCCTTTCATATTATTATTTCTTCAATATAAAAGCTGCAACAAAGTGAAAGGTTTGCACAATTTTGGGGTGTGGTGAAGGAGCTGTGCACATCCTGGTTTCCAAAAGGACAAGTAGTGCATTAAAAACACCTAGTATAACGGTAAATATACACAGATGTTCGTATCATACGGCTCCTATAAAGGACTTTATGGCTGTGTGTACCCTTTTCAGTACAGTGTTAGTGTTTTATCTAGCCCATAAAGTTGGAATAAAATATTTTTACCTCTTCTCATGAAGAACCACCAGACTGATCAACAGCTTCATTCCACAAGCTGTCATAATGTTGAATTGCACACACTGCACTTTAATCTAAGTTTAGTATTTTAATCTAATTTTAGTATTTTAACTTTAGTTTCAGTATTTAACTTATTTATTATTCCAAGGTTGTAATCGTTGTTTGTTTGGAACCAGGGGAAATGCTCTTTCATTTTGCCTGTTTGATTTGATTTTTGATTTGAAATGATTGGGACAGTGTGAGTTATTGGTGATAGATAAAGTGGAACTGGAACTCAATATGGAACCATTGTACCTGGTTAAAGGTGATTATAATGTGTATAAAATAAAAATGAACGGAGGAATGTGTCTGAAAACCAAATTATTCCGACTTTACGGGTAAGAGTGTGCATCCATCTGAATGACTAAACACTTTCAGAGTAATTCATCCCAATGTGGAAGTGACCATCAAACCAACCTCAGTAAAAGTGAGTCTTATATCATGACTTCCTGTTTTCTCTGAGTCAGTGCCTCGCATTTGGAAAACCAGTATTTGCCAACACTTCTGGCAAATATTATTGGCGATACCAATAGTTTGTGAAATGTCCTGTCAGTGACCATTCCAATTTAGCTCGAAACATAAAAAGATCACAGCATTACAAAACCTAGTGCAGCACATGCATAAAAAAAGACAGAAAAATAACAACAATTCCAAGGATTAGAAACCATCTGAAGCTTTAACACTTAATAATTCAGTTCACAGCGGCTTTTCTCAGTCTCTCTGCGACCCAGTCTGTGTTTAACAGATCTATACAGCCACGTTCTTTTGAAAAATAACCATTTCTCTGATCTTTCCAGTTTAAAAGACTTGTTACGGCCCTGGGTCTTTGTGCGGTAACACCAGTATTAGCCTCTATTCAGCAGCTGAGCAACACACACCAGGGCAGACAGGAAGACAAACACCAGACAGTTGATAACAAAAACCATTATATCGGATAAGAATATTTGACAAACCAGTGACTCCGGGGTTTCAGTGTTTTTAGGATCTGCTGACCGACCAGTAAAGCCAAAAAAGATCCAATCTGTACATTAATTCTGTTTTTTGTTTTGTTTTGTTTTGTTTTGTTTTTTACTGAGTGTATAATCATGCAAAATGGAGGACGATATTGCGAACAGGGCTGGATTGAAAAAAAAAAAAAAGAGTCTTTTTTTTTTTTTATTAAAATGAATCTTCATTAGAATTATGTGTGTGATGACTGATAAAACCTCAACATTGATTGTGTCGCCTTTTCCTTTGGTGATTCGAACCTGAGCTTTAACCACCATAGCCTCGTCTAAAGCAAAGAAGCCTCTTATTTCCAGTCACTAACCATATTGATTAATGTACCTACTGAAGAGTCCATTAATAATGTTATTAACTGATTCCTTGTGTAATTTACAGCATTATTTCTTTGAAAACCTTGAAAAATTTGTACTACAACTGAAATATTCCTCAATGAAATCCTGAATCGGATCAGTTTTGACTTTGCAAATTGATTCAGAAAATTTGATGCACATCCACAGTTACCAAAGAAACTGCCAATGTCTGTTACCACTCGATACGTTTTACCTTCACTTATACAGATTATTTAAAAACAGGACAGTCTTAAAAAATGAAATTATGGTTTTCACTGTCTCACATTTAATCTCATTTAACCAGGGTTATAGTGTATACTTCTGTACCCCACCTATTTGCACTTGCTATTCATATTTTTGTGCATTGTCATGGAGCAGATAATGTACAAATATTGCAAAAATAACTGATTGGTGATTGTTCAGTATATTTACCACTACTTCATTCAGTTTGTGAGGAAAGAGTCTAAAAGTCTGGTATGAGATAGTAAGTTCAAAGTAGTTTTACTCTTTTCTTTACAGTTATGTGACCCCCAATTGTGGCAGCTATCACTAAATATGTTCCCAAAGATGTTTCAGTGAAAGCAAATTCAGCATTAAAAGCAGAAAAATTACACACACACACACCCCCCCGTCTTCTTTTGTTCTGCTTCTCTATTACTTTTGCCCCTCCTGTTCTTTGTCTTTATTCGTCTCTTTTTGCCAGGAGATGTCCTCTTTATCAGGGCTCGTACAGACACATACAACCACACCTCTGTCAAATATTCGCCTGTGGTCGGTGCTTTTTGCCCACGAAAGGCTCGAAAAAACTAAATGTACAGGCCTACGGGCTAGCTGCTTCCATTTGGACCCATACAGGCAGGACCTCAGATCATCAGGGGCTTAATTAATAACTTATGGCTATGGCTTAAGCTCAGTAACTCATTTAAATGGAGAAGCATAAAGATAAAAAAGAATATATAGACAGGAGGCCGTACGGGGGGTGTTCGCAGACGTGGAGGGAGGAGGGCGACAGTGGGGGTTGTGAGTTAGGGATGGCGGCAAAGCATTTGCATAAAGGGCAGGGCAGCATGCCCAGTGGTGGAAAAGGTTGGCATCACGCCTTTCAGACTGGCAGAGAGGGAAGACTGGAGAGAGAGAGAGACAGGGGGGTGGGACTGGGGGAGTCGGGGGGGTGTAGTCAATAGTGCATCCCTTGTTCAGAAAGAGGAGGTCCCTAGCTGTTGGCAGGAGAGCAGGCTAAATCTCTAGTTTGATTGTGTGCTAGATTGCCCCTTTATTTGTCTGATTGCAAAGCGTTCAACACTGCATTAGTAGTGGGATTTACTTTCCTGGAGCCTGCTTTCACCGGGGAGTTTTCCCCTTTCTTACCCTGCTCTGTGATTGTCACCACACATACATACGTCTCTGAGTTTATATAGTGCGCAATCAGTGCATGAGGCCATTTTGGAGACGTTCTGACCTGTCAGTTTGAGCCTCAGTAAGGTTACAACACCGTCCATTTGTGCCATATTCCACCGCTGCAATTTACAATTCACACAGGGCATGTAGATAAACACAGGCCTGAGGACAAGTGCAAAAACACAGCCAGTGTTGGGTTTTTTCTGCTCCGGCCCATGATTTGTCTATGTGCCTGTGTGTGTCTCTTACCTTCTGTCTGTCAGAGCCACAACACTGCTGTTCCCCTCGCGCCGGCTGTGCTTCTGGTGATGTCATAGTAGTAGAGGGAGTGAAAGGGATGATTATCTGGTGTGGGCCTGTTATTTCTGGCCCTGAGTCCATAGGCGCCGCGTATAGAAACCTTGGCGTTCTCCTCAACGGCAGCGTTGGCCACCCATGGTCACGGTGACCACTAAAGAGTGTAACTCAAGCAAACTCACAGCGACCGCAGAAGTTTGATAGCCCTTCTGATTTAGGGCCCCGCGGGGGCCAATTAACAGTGGTGATGTGAAGTTACAGCATCCTCCAATGTATAAAGTTGAAGGTGTTTTTTTAATGTCACACTTTACTCTAATAAATAAACGTGACACCTACCAAGTATGACTAAGTATGGCAAAATAAAAAGGCTTTGAAAAGGCTGTAAGTAACAATTACTGTAATTGATTACTCTGTTCAGTAATTAAATAAAAACTACTTAATGTCATGTCCAAGAAATTAAATCCACATACCGACGTCTTGTTCTGACCAACTAGCAGATGATAAAACACTCATGCGCTGCCCTTAAAAACGGTGCACACAGCCATAAAGTATGTATATTTACCACTATACTAGATGTTTTTAATGCACTACTCGTCCTTTTGGAAACCAGGATGTGCACAGCTCCTTTAACACACCCCAAAAACGTGCAAACCTTTCACATTGTTGCAGCTTTTAATACTGAAGAAATAAAAATATGAAAAGGAGGAGGAGGCATCCATGTTTCAACAGCTGCAAACACACAATTCTGGATATGTTTTACCTGATAAATAATCAGCAAAATCATTGAACTAAAATACTAAACTTTATCAAAATATTCTCAAAATAATTATAATAAATGCATCATTTTCCAAACTGAAATTATTATTTATCATATTATTTGACTGTATTTGCTTTGATAAAAACATATAATTAATATTTTAATGAACTCAAGTTACTTACTCTAACGAACGCTGTAAGATCATCACCAGATCATGTTAATTCACAGGCTGAACTCAGGAAAGATTATAATTTTACTGGAAAATCATATACACTGTAGCCCATAAAGTTGGAATAATTTGTTTTTCAGACACATTCCTTTTTTTATTCTTATTTCTCCACCTTTGACCTGGTGTGATGACTATATACGGAGTTCCAGTTACACTTTATCTATTAAAAATAAATCACACTTTCACAATCATTTTATGAAAAGAGGTACAAATATTTTATTATAACTTCATGGGCAACTGTGTAATATTTTAAAGTTTACACACAATTTATTCGTTGTCTAAAGTAGTGACATTTTACCACATGTGAGTCACTGATAAAGACAAACCCAGTCCTAAATGCTGGTTGGTTGTAGTTTCACAGATACAGTCTTGGGTCAAAATGTGAAATTTGAGAATTTACCAAAAAATGGGTTTAACTCCAAAGGAATATTAATGTCAGATCTACCAGATCTACCTCAAAACACTGTCTGCTCATGACAATACATTCACTTTACAGGTTCTATCAGTGGAACATTTATAAATCTATTGTATAAATGTACATAAACCAACATATACTATCTGTAATAACACTTTATCATATACAGTCACAGAAAAAATAATTAGACCACCCCTTGTTTTCTTCAGTTTCTTGTTCATTTTAATGCCTGGTGCAACTAAATGTACATTTGTTTGGACAAATATAATGATAACAACAAAAATAGCTCATAGTAGTTTAATTTCAGCGCTGATATCTATCCATTTTCCATGTTTTCTTGATAATAACCAAAATCACTTAACTTCTTCCATCAGTATCTGTGTCATTGTACTGACAAAAACAGTGCTTTTAGGCTTTCCATGTTTTGTTTTCTGTCTGTTTTAGTCCCATAATACACACAGGAGTTAGTACTTGATTGCATAACCGTTGTTTTTGATGACTTTTGATGGTCTAATAATTTTTTCCCTGACTGTACCTTGAAAACATCATCAAACCAGCACTTTTGTCATTTGTTTTCCAATTAATCTGATTAAAATACGTAATATTTAACACATTTAACCTCTGAAGCAAATAATTCCTAAAAAAAAAATTGTAGACCGGTGTTATATCTGTGTGTTATTTTAAGTGAGTAAATGATGAATCAGTCATTCCATCACATCAGTTGTAAAAGTGCATCATTATTCATATTCTATTACAGTTCTGTGTAAACACATATCACCTTCATTTCAACACTGAATTGTTGCTATTTCTGCAAAACCCTGGATGGGTACAATTACAAATGGTGTAATTTGTCACTGAAGGATGTGCTGTTCTTTTCCTCAGTCATGTGGAGTCGAGGTGGTTGAGGTGGATTTATAAAATCCAGGACGTGGCCACAGGAGACTCTGACTATCTCCTGCAGGTTTTGTAATAAAGTGCTTTAGTTATGGTTTGGAAAACACTGTGGTTTGGTTTAAATATTACCACAGACATTGTGAGTCTTTTTTTTTTTTTTTTTTACATGTTTGCAGACTTTTTTGTAATAAAACTGTAGTTTTTTTAGGTTTAGTCAATTAAAGTGCTTTTTTTAGGATTTAAAAAAACATTGTGGCTTCTTTAAATATTTCTAAATGCATTATGAGTCATTTTTATCACATTCGTGCAGATTTTGGGGTGTGAAGCCAAGCCCTGGTATCTATTGCTAACCAACCCAGTGCTGTCAGCGCCTAGACCTAAGCAGAAAAATCTGTCAACACTTACAGATGAACACAACAGGAATAGTTATTGATGGTTTGTAAGCATTTGTTCTATTTTTTTATAATTTAATGACTGACCTAGTCTTCGTAATGGACTGTATACATTAGCTGATTAGACAAGTCATGTCAAATTGGGGTTGGACGATATAAGCCTGGCTTCTTCTTACTCCTTTTAGGACATAAAGTATAGTTAAAGAGACAAAATGAAATAGTTATACATTTGTGTAACATTTGTTTTTCTTTTTTGGTTGATTTAGTTCCATATATTGGAGTGTCCTCTTTAAATTGGCAATTTCTTTTGCTTACTTTGTTCAAAATAAAGGCTATTTATGTCTATATCTGTATCTGTTTCTGGGAGACGAAACTGAAAAGCACCATAAACCATTTCAACATCACGGCACTGATATGCATGTGTGTAGAAACACTGACATGGAACAGTGGTCTGTAGAAAAGTTAAAGTCAGATTCATTGTCAGTTTTTCCACATGTACATCATAAACAGAAAACTGAAATGACAAAACTCTAAGGCCCCACGGTGCAAAATGAATATAGTAGAAAAAATACAAAAAATAGAGATAAAAATAGAATCCAATATAACTACAAACAGAATATTACTATAACGTAGTTGTATGGGCAGGTGAACGTGCTGGCCCATAGGTTCCATATGTGCTCTGCTAATGTAAAAACTGCACTTTTAGAACCTTCTGCTCTCCTCTGTATCCTACTGTATCCTACTGTATCCTACTGTATACTTGTGCTATAAAAACAGATCCATGCACAAACTGGTGGTTGCTTATAATGACTCGATGAGGATACAGCTGAGGGTCCTCAGATGTTATAGCACCAGTCAGATGTTTGTGGATTGTGGTGTTCAATGCTGAGCAGCTGCTATATGGCCCACACATAAAACAGTCAGACTCCATCACAACATTTAAATCCAAACTCAAACCCATCTGTTCAAACTGGCATATTTACTCTGACTGGACACTGTACACCACGCTGGTTTTTAGGTCGATGTTTTGTTTTAATTATGTTTGATGTTGTAATTTTATGCTTTTTATTGTCCGTAAAGTCACCTTGGGTGACTTGAAAGGCGCCACCAAATAAAATGCATTATTTTTATTTATTATTATTTTATTTATTAATTTATGTGCAGAGTTACAAAATGATCAAACTCAATTGTACAAGCCCTGGTCTGACCCAAGATTAGTTCTGTAAGGTTTATGTCTAAAATGTGGTCTCACTGGCGATCGAGCGACATATGGATTTATGCTATTTCTTTTTTTGTGTGTGTGTGTGTGTATGTGTGTTTTTTATCTTATCCTATGGACGAAGTTTTTGTGTCCTTAATAAAGCTTGAATGAATCGAATATAACTGTAACATAGAATACAACTATAAACAGCAGGGCAGGGGTTGAGGAGACAATAAATAGACAATAGAAGTGCAAGAGTGACGTTAAACAGATGAGTTATTGGTAATAGATGAGTTATTGAGTTAAAGTGAAATATGCAATAAAGTGATTAAAAGTACTTTTAATCACTTTAGTCACTGTACATAGAAAAGCACATCGCAGCATTTCAGTGTGGTAAATGGTTCACACACATAATGGGGCAGCAGGTAAATGCTTTTGGGAGTGCTCGTGCAGAGTGTCCTCTTGTACCAGAGGACCGCAGTACCAGGACCTGAGTGGTTTTTGCACCTGGAGAAGTGGAGGGTGGAGACAAAGCTGTATTACTCATTAACCACACAAAGCTCCGACCTTACAGGAGCAAGTGTACACATTCCAAACACTGCAAACAAACGCCGAATTAATTGTGCCGTGTTCGTGTTTCAAATCTCACTTTAGTGTAAGAGCAGTGTTTGCAGTCGGGTTTACCTTCAAACGGCTCCCAAACACTAGCGTTCTGCTCGCTACACTCGTCTCGGGGCTTGAAAACACAATCGTGTTGTTTCAGTTCACTTTCTTCTCCGAGCGGTGTGTGAAAGGCTGACTTTGGCATTTCACACTCATCTCTTTGAAAAGAGGAGTAAAGCCCTACAGCTTTGTTAAGCGGCAAGTTAACACATGAACCTGGAGAGCCTTTTCATTTCAGGACGTGTTGAAATTCTAAATCCAAATGAGTATGCGAAGAGATCTTTTCATTACAGTGGTTATGGTGTAATATCCGCTGCTTTGAGTCTATTGGTAAATCAATGTGCTTGTAATTCTCTGTGATGTGTGTCAAGCTCATATCTACATCAAAGATAATGTGGGATATGACTGCTTAGATACTTAAAATTATATGATATCTCACTTCGGGTAGGATCAAATGTGGCTGACATTTCCATGAAAAATGCACCAGCTTCCATCAAACCAACACAGAGATGTAGGATAAAAGAGAATGAATTTGTTGCAGGCCAAGCGTGCCATGTTTACCGATTACAGAGCTGGTTTTTACCAGGGTAGAAAATTAACACCCGCAAACAGCCAAATGCTGCTAAAAGCTGGCTGTTGTTTGTAAGTTTGTCTTCTCTAGCAGCCGTTTTGGCAGCAAACTGCTCATTATTTGGAGGTTCTTTTCAGAAAATTGTTGCTGGTGAAATTGTGAAAAGGATCTGGTCTGTTTTTTGTTTTTTTTTAAGTTTTTTTTTTCCAACTTTAGCGGTTCAAATGATGAACTTTACATCTTAACCCATAGAGACCCAGTGCTACTCTTGTGGCAGTTCCAAAATATTTTTTTTCTCTATATTTAACTTTTCTTATGTGATTGATCACCATTTATTCTAATATTATCCTCTGCACTTCAGTGAAAATCAGGTATTTTTCTATATTTAACTCACTGATCATGTAGATGTTCAAAAAGGCTCAGATTAAAGTTGAGGGTTATTATATCAGAAACGGAGAAAACTGAAGAAAAAGTGACTTTTTCAGTAAATCTCTCCTTAACTGAACATAAACCCAGTGTGTCCATCCACTGTCACTGATCCAACTCCATGGGTTTTACTGGGGAATCAATGTTGTAGAAGATGACGGTGTTTCCTTGTTCACTACGGAGCCTCTGAACATCCAAATGGGTCATATCTGATGACCATGAAAAGATGACAAACTGTATTTTACACCAATTATTTCCATGTATTGATAGGATTTGTGGATCAGCAGGTATTAAACAGTCTAGATCAGTAGACGGATGTTTGGGTCTTTATGGGTTAAGGCTGAAAACAATAAAAGGGATGCAGTCCAGGCAGTCGTCAGTCTGCACTGGCAGCGCTGTGAGCAGCAGTAGTCGGTTGGCTGGCAGTGAGAAAACACTCCGTCATGGCTGTTGTGGTGCTGAGTCGGCCTGCCCCGGCATGGCCAGTGTTTCACGTGCACACGCACAGATATCAGCGAGACGTAGGGCGGCTCCTTCGTCCAACATTCTTCACATTGTGCGTCGTGGACAGACACATGGAAATGTCTGTGATCTAGTGTCTGTGAAAAAATACACTGTAAATTATTTGGTTCTCACCAAGATTAAAAAAAAAACAACTTAGATTTAGAAGTGTTAGATAATTTATCTTGTTTTAAGAGTATAGTTCTTATTTTTAGTGTTCGTACATCTGTAGACATGCTTATTTCTACATTTAAATATCTGAATTCAAGAAATCTTGTCAAGTGAAATTCTCTTGCTGCATGGACAGATATTTCACTTGTTTTCAGCACCTTTTTCCTCAGATTTAGTATTTTTATCTTAGTTTTAGGTACCCTTTTTTTGCAGTGTAGCCCCTGTGATACGTGTCATGAGGTGAACCTGTGTCCAGTGCTGGAACATCATCAGTATCAGGACACATGTCGGTGAACTGCATCAGTACATACATACATACATACCGTATGTGTGTAGTTTGAGTAGATGTACTTGAGGGGAGTACTGATATATATGTACAAGCACGTTGACCCATGGGGAACCATGGCTTCTACACTGCAAAAAAGGAGTGTCTAAAAACAAGATAAAAACACTAAATCTGAGGAGAAAGGTACAAAAAACAAGTGAAATGTCTGTCCATGCAGCAAGAGAGTTTCACTGAACAAGATTTCTTGAATTCCGATTGTTGAATGTAGAAATAAGCATGTCTACAGATGTATGCAAGAAATGAACTCTTAAAAAAAGATAAATTATCAAACACTTCTAAATCTGAGGGTTTTTTTTTTTTTTTTTTTTTTATCTTGGTAAGATATAATTTACAGTATTGATCCTCTGATCCAGTTCATTCCTTTCCTTTCTTTCTTTTCTTGGTAAATTCCATGGTCATTTTCAGTTGAATAACCTCTCAGCTGGCATGTCTGTTTCTGCACATGACATTTGGCGCCATGACAACATGGCCCTATTGTTTATCTGTTGCTAGGTAAGCCACTTCAATGATTATTCTGGGCATAGCAACATGATTGGCCATTGTAAGGGTATTGTATTCTATAATTACTAATATCTCCCAAAATATTGGTCCTATTAACTTACCGTTTGCGCTAGTCTCTTCCTTGACCAAAAATCTGTTAGTATGCCAAACTGCAGCAGTCAGCTCTGTACGGATTTAATGTGATGCCCGAGACACACACACACACACACACACACACACACACACACACACACACACACACACACACACAGAGTCCACCTCCCTTTTATTATATAGGATTTTGAATGCAAAATATGACTGACTGTATTTAGTTCAATCCAAACAGCAGATTTTATGGAAAATTCTGCATCATATGCTCTGAAAGTAAGCATCAATAATTTCCCATAAGCCTCTGATTCAAAATATATCTGCTAGAGACAGATCAGTTGGGCTGATTAATCAGCGCTGACAAGATGTTTTACAGACTATTGATATTGGCTGAACTGGGCTTCAACAACAGCCCATAGCAAACACTCAGCGCCTTAACTGAGAGCTGAAAGAAAAGGAGAAATTAGAAAAACCAAAAGCACAATCTTTAGTTTTTACCATTAATTTCGGGTTCATTTTCATAGTTATTGATTGGTTTGGTTATGTCTTTAATCTGTTCTTGTATTTAATTCTTTTGTTTTGGTTGTTCCCCTGTAAGTTGCTTTGGAAAGAAGCGTCTGCCAAATGCATAAATGCATAAATGTAAGTGTAAATGTTTGACTTTAACCCTTTCATGCATACCAGTCACTCCAGTGGACAGTTATTCTACAGCTGTTCTCTTGTATATTCATGGGTTTGGTTGTTTTAGTTCCATATCAGCCGACACAGTGGACGCTCATGCATCACCCCATACACTGACATTCATACCAGTACTGTAACTTTGCTGTTCTAGATAAACCTGATCTGCACGAACATGTTTAAGTGAAAACCAATTGCTAGTTTTTATTAGACTCTAACAATTTTCTTAAACAAAAAGTTTTTTTTGTATATTATCTCCATGAAGTGAGTAATAGTATTGGAATATGTTAAAATGTGAGAAAACATCAGATTAGCTGCATTAAAAATGTTTTTATTTCATAGTTTTCACACAGTTTATCCCTTTCTGATATTATGTTTCCAGATGAGTGGACATTTCTGTTACTCCATAAAAAATAGGTTTATTAAAAAAAATTCAATCGCATTGTTTTTTTCAATAAAAACATGCAGGAAAAAAAATCCTGACAAAGGTTCTCATAATTCATACATCAAAGGGTTAATGTTCACTGATCCATATTCACTAACTCATTACTTTGACTCAAATGCTCAATTCCGCTGTTATCTGGTTTCTAAGAAATAATTAATGACTTACATTTTTTCAGGGCTGATATCAGCTGAATAATTGACTGTGATCTCTAAACTATTGTTATTGTATCAGCCTTTAAAAATACACTGAGTGGACGTCCAATATCTGCACCATAGAAGGTAATGTTTATTAACTGCATGTGTGCGTGTATCACACATAGATTATGTTATACTTTTATTCATTTTATATATAATGCATAAGGATTTTATGAGTATTAGCAGTTTTTAACATATTGTGTAATTTCCGTTATGGAATAGTAAAGTGTGTGTTTTGTATTCCTCTGTTAACACATACAGCAGAGCCAACCTGAGTGCAGTTACACAGTGTAAACAGTGTAATTTGTGATCTGTTCTGATGATCTTTTTCAACTGTTTCCTCCAACAAAATGCACCACAGAAACCAGGGGAAGACAAATGTACCATTGAACTGTAGTTTTATTTCATCTGTGTTTTCACTCTGACATGATACTGTTGGAAAAAAAAGGTTAAACAGAAAAAGAAATCAACTCTTTATTTGATTTATCAGACAAAACATGACACGGTTTTGTGTTTCCATACATCTTACACCGTTCACATCTGGACAGCAGGTGTTAACATCCATTCAGAGTGAGTCTTCAGGTGCAGTATTACGTCAATGCCACATTCATTCAGATGCAATGATAATATACGACAACAGAATATATAATTCCAAATATGTTACAAATGACATTTAAGTAGATGTTTTCTGTAATACATGCAAGTAATCCTGCTAACACTATAATATCCTTTCGTTTTCTTCCACACACTCATCGATACTATCATCCCGATGCAAAAACATCTGCGCGTCTCAACACGTTCTGTACCTTCTCAAGCAGAAACACATATTGTTTTAGAAAATCTCTGAAGAGGATCATGATAAGAAAATAGCCTCAAGTAATCTGGAATAAATTAACCTTGATGTGATTACTTGCGATTGTTTTATTTATCTTAATTTTTTATCACTAAACCGTCAGTGAATTCATGCCTGTGTTTTCGGAGGGCAGCATTAACCCTTGAACCCCTGATGTGTCTGTGGTGAGCGTTCTGAATGGATGATTTATTTTAAATATTCAGAAAAATTCAACCGTTTGCTCAATAGGAAAAATTTCAAAACGTGTTGATAGAACAGACCTTGTTCTTTCCATAGACATCTGAGCATGCTCAGTTCACTCCCCACTGCCTGTGGAATGGGGGGTAAAACACAGAGCAGTGAGTGAGACCGACTCACTATAAAAATAGACAGTTTGGGGTTTGCTTGTTTTTTTTACACTGTTTTCTTTATCATTTTTTGTTCTTACTGTTGTTTGCAGTGTTTTCATGACTGTCCTTTATTTATTTATTTATTTATTTGCTGTGTTTTTACAGAGTTTTGACCATGGAACTGTTTTTTGGAGTTCAATCAAGTACCAAAAAGCAGCTGGACTGATTTAGAAAAAAAAAAAAAAAAAAAGAAAACTACTGGGCCAAAATTCTAATCCTTGCTTATTTTATTCTTGTTTTTTTTGTTTTGTTTTTTTTTTTCAAACTTCATTTTTTACATTTTTTGCATATTTTTTCATGTGATTTATTATTTTGTAAATATTTTTATTATTTTTGTTCATTTAGTAGCTTATTTTGTTTCTTTGTTCTACATTTTGTTTTTTTATTTAAATTTTTTTCTCAAATTTGGTTCAGTTTGGGGCTTATTTTGTTCATATTATTGATCATTTTGGCTGTTTTTCTTCATTTTGTTGCTTATTTTATTCTTTTTTTTTTGACCATCTAACTGCTTTTTAGTTCAACCAGGTGTCTAAAGATAGCTGAGCCCAACGAGCCCAAAACTAAACCTCCTGGGCCCAAATTCAAATCCTTGTTGTTGTTCAGTGTGTTCCAGTTCCCAGTTGATGTTCAACATCCTAAATCTCTTATTGATGTCCATTCTAGTGCCTTATTTAGTCCAAACCTGTCAAACTTCAGTTCCTCTCTTTGTCTTTTTCTGTTCTTCCACCTGTTCTGACCCTAAAACACACAGTAAAACAAAACCACTGAAGAAAAGGAACACAAGCACATACTCACAGCAGCTTTAATGAACCTGAAACAGACGCAGATTCACAGCAGAACCTTTACCTGGAATCAGGGCTCAGGGGTTAAAGCAGGGGTGTCAAACATGCGGCCCGGGGGCCCAAACCGGCCCACCAAAGGTTCCAGTCCGGCCCGCGGGATGAATTTGCAAAAATTACACTTCAGATATTAACAATCAACGATGTCAAACTCGTTCAGTTCAGGTTCCACAAACAGGACAATGTGATCTCAACTAAAATAATAGCATAATAACCTATAAATAATGAGTCAAATTTTCTTAGTTTATTGTGAAAAACATAACATTATATTACACCTATAAATAATGTCAACTCTCTATTTTTCTCTTTGTTTTAGTGTAAAAACTTACATTAATGAAAATATTAACATTTACAAACTATCCGTTAACAGTAAAATCTGAAAAACCTGAAATTTTGTAAGTAAAATTTTAACATTATACTTCCTGTTATTAAATATTTTGTGCCTTTGCAGATCCAATCCATAATATGCATGTATAAATGGTAAGTTGAGGTGTAATATTGTTAAAATTGCACTTATTTTTCTTCAAGAAATCTTGTTTTTTTTCAGGTTATTCACATCATTTTTGTTTGGATAGTTTGTAAAAGTACATATTTTCATAATTTAATTTTGATTGCACTAAAACAAAGAGAAACATTTGGAGTCGTCATTATTTACAAGTTATTATACTATTGTTTTACTGGTCTGGCCCACTTGAGATCAATTTGGGTTTAATGTGGCCCCTGAACTAAAATGAGTTTGACACCCCTGGGTTAAAGGGTTAATATGTGAACCTTTACCTGGAATCAGGGCTCAGAGGTTAAAGGGTTAATATATGAACCTTTACCTGGAATCAGGGCTCAGAGGTTAAAAGGTTTAAACAGGATCTGCTGAACCTTGGGTCCAAACAGGAGCTGATGCGTTGCAGGGCCGACCCAGCAGCTCTAGACCCATATGGTCCGACAGCCCAGGCCCGTCTCTGTAGCAGCAGCCAGGCAGTGGAGCCCCTTTTGTGGGACTGGAATGTGCCATGCGTGCTTCTTGGTCGGGCTGGTTCCCCCCGTGGCCCACCCCGGGCACGTTAGCACGCAGTCACCACAAATTGCTTGCAGATTTTTCACACATAGTAACGTTGCTGGTTTGTAAACTCAGATAAGTGCAACAAATGCTGGCGCTGAGCTTTTCGTGGATCTTTACGCATCACTTGCTCACCACAGTTGTGTTGTACTCTTTTTTTTTTTCCCCCTCGCTCGTCTTTAAAATTTAATCCCATGTCCTCCCACCCCACTTTTCAGATACTAATGATTAACAGGAGTGATTACTGTGTGCGATAACAATGGAGAGTCAAGCGGCAGGCTCTGGGGCTTGTTCTGATTACAGCGAAGAACAGAACAGAATAGAATAGAATAGAATAGAATAGAATAGAATAGAATAGAATAGAATAGAATGAGCTTTACTGTCATTGTACAGTGCAACGAAATTTAGTTTTTCATTCTGTAAGGTGCTCAGAAATACATGCATCAATTATACATTCAAGAATAAAAATATAAATTTAAAACAGTCAAGTAAAGAGAATGTAAGTATAAAAAAATAGTCAAGTACACACACACACACACACACACACACACACACACACACACACACAAAACATGAGTCAAGTGTCAAATATGCAGAATATACAGGTGACGTTATGACTATAGTGTTAAGTCTTTTTAAGTAAAGTGTGTGTGAATGTCCTGAGTGTGTGTTCTGTTACTATTACATCGCAGCAGAATGCAATTACATTATAAAGTGACGTAGTGATTATATGTTCTGGTCCAGAGCAGCCACAGCTCTGGGATAGAAATAACCACTGCAGGCTGAGGACGATATGCTGTCTATAGAATCAGGCTAAAAGTTCAGATCCTTCAGCTTTTGGATGAGACACACCTGCTACTTTGAAATGCAAAACAGATTGTATAATTGGGCCAAACACGTTTTAAGACAAGTTCTGACAAAAAATAAGCAGATTTCACAGAGTAACTATCATGCACACTTGCCCCCTCCAGCATCTTTGCTCTCTTAAGTGAATGATTGAATCTCCTCTCGGTGTCCTCTAACCCTGGCTGGTCAGATGTCCTCTGGTCTGGCTCTGCGTCCGGGGTCAGGGACACTGGACCGGGCAGGAGAGGACGGAGCAGAGCCCCACCGGTGCAGAGCGCCGCTAATGAAGGGCCAGGCTGCTGCGAGGCCCCCGGGTTATCCAGACCGGCCTTTAATTGGTCTAATGAGATGCAGCGTGGCCTCTGTGAGGTCAGGTTTACTGCAGGACGGAGGCAGGACAGCTCAGGACAAAGCAGGGCCAGGAGAGGCCTGCTGCCGGGCATTATGGGTCAGGAAGACACTTTTGTTGTTCCATTGTCCAAGTCTGGCCTGTGTTTCTTAGGTTAAAGATATTGACAAGTGATGCAGAAACATGTTGCAGGAATTCAGAAGGGCTGAAATTATGTCGATGAAACATTCAATGCTGGTTGGAGAACAAAACTCTCAAGCCAAGGATTTATTGTAACAAAAAGCAATGCATTTTAATGTGCCAGAGATTTGATTATTTGGCTTGATTGTTTGGCACAAAGCTTATTTTTACCTCTATCATTTGTGGAAAATCAGGCAAGGTTGCCGGAATAAAAAGATTCTTGTAAGTGCCCTGTAATTTTAATTACACGTCCCTTTATTCTTTATTTTAGGTGCATTTTAGGGGATGTGGAGGTTCTTTTTTAGTAGACAACACAGCCTCCTGCTACCTGCTTTGTTAATGCTCTTTTCTGTTGATCAACTGATTATTTAGTTTTAGAGCGTTTGGTTTTAAAGAGCTTTGAAATTTGTTTGGGAAAACCATATTTGATATATTTAAGAACTCCCCAACAATTAAGATTTGTCTTTCCAACATTCTTATTTTAACCCTTTCATGCACGAATTATGACAACCATAGTCAAGATTTTTTTCTTTCTTCTTGTTTTTATCCCCCCTTAGGCATGAGAAAAAAAAGCAATCGAGTTTTTTTTTAATGAAGTTACAAAAATGTCCATGCGTTTAATTTTTGAAGTAAAGAAACGTGTTCAAAACCCAATATCAGAAAATGAGATAAAAACAAATGAAAAGATTTTAATCCTACTAATCTGATGTTTTCTCACATTTTAACATATTCTACTGCTAGTTATTACTCACTTCATGGAGGTAATATGCAAAAAAAAAACAAAAAAAAACAAACAAATGTTTGTCTCACAAATAATTGATTTACACTAAAACATGTTACTGCAGATCAGGTTTATCAAGAACAGCAAAGTTACAGTAATGGAATGAATTGCAGTTTATGGGATGATGTATAAGCGTCCACTGTGTTGGCTGATATGAACTAAAACAACAAAACCCATGAATATACAAGAGAACAGCTGGAGAATAGCTGTCCGCTGTAGTGACCACTATACATGAAAGGGTTAAAGGACCGGCCAAAATGTGTTTCTAGCTTTTAAATCTGACTTGTGTCTGTTTTTCTACATCTAAGTGACTAAAATATAAATCATAGGGGGATTTGATAACATAATTAATAATAATAATTTAAAAAGAAAAGCTTATAAAGAGGCTGTAGTATATTTTCTGAATGTGTGTCTTTTTATATTGTGTGTGTTAAATGCTGGACTCTTGTCTGCAGAATCAAATGGAGCTGAAAATGCAAAGGCAGTTCCAGACCCTTTTCTCTCCTCACTGAAAGAGTTAAGCTGAAGTTGGCAGCCAACTCCACAGTCTCGGTCAGACGTGCAGGGAATCGAAAAATACACGACTTGAAAATCATTTCTTTTGTCTTGTCATAGGACTGTTTAAAATCTGCTAAATTGCTGGCTCGCGGCTATATGGTGACGCAGAACGAATTTGGAAACGTGAAATAGACGCTCACGCGACGGAAAAGTGGCCTCAAACACATTTTAATGTTGAGGTTTATTCGGTTTATTCTGTCCCATAAACTCTGAAATTCATCTTTATATTTTAATACAAATTTATCTTTGAGACAGAAGAGAAAAAAAACAAAACAAAACTCTATATTTCCGCATCTTTAGCAATATCACTTAGGGCCTCGTTTGTTTGACAGTTTTTCTGCGCGTGCACGTGAGTTTAGGCTCTAATCTCGCGGGATTAATTGACTGCAGGTTTAGTAACGGTGTAGAAATAAATATGTCGCTTGTGGAAATGCCAGTCCGTTTTATTCTTTTCCAGCTTTTTTCATTTTCATGTCATTCCTGGCAGAGTCCCGTCGATGATGTCTGCACTCTTTAAACCATTCATATTTTAAGTGCCCTGTGAGAAGACAGACAGACAGACAGACAGAGACGAGGAAGTGATGGTGCATTTTTAATTGTTTTGGCTGAGTTTTTCGTCTTATTAACGGATTTGGATGAATTTTGAGGGAGTCAGCCAGAGAGACATGTTTGTAGAAAATAATCCATGACTCTAATTGTCGGTCTATTAGTGAAAAGGCGCGCGGGGAATGTTTGACAGTTTTATTATTCAGGCCTCAATATAGTGACGCAGCAGCTGCATCACGCGCACACCGGATACGGGTTTGACAGCTCGAGGCAAAGGTAAGGAGGCGCGCGCTCAGCTAATTTGATAGGTGAACAGGTAGGTGTCATTAGCTAGCTTATGGAAAAAAAAAAAAAAAATAGACAAAAACAAAGACAGCGTCGACTGCTAATTAATATTAAAACCGATTTGAAGCTAAAGGCCAAGCGCATTTGGCCTTAATTTAATTTCCAGGTAAGGAGATTAACCGACAGACACCTTCCGCGTCGGCTTTATGTCGGTTTGATAACCTAACAGACATGGAGGTAAATAAGCATAGCCTATATTTTTTTATGATACCGAGGATACAGGCCCAGCGTGTGGCACAGCAGATAAAGTAGACATGCAAATGTGGATCCTCTCACCCACGGAGAGTTTGTACACAGCAGGTTTTTGTTTTTTGTTTTTTTCCCCTACCAGATTAGGCACTTTGAGAGAATCTGCATAACAGTTAAAACTAGAAAATAAAGATGACTTTTTCTTTCTTTTTTTTTTTTTTTCTTAATTCAGTAACCAGCATAGCTAAGGAAAATGACTTAAACTCCCTTGTAGTGAAATTCCAGTGACATTTGAATGGTGGTTTATTTGCATTTTGGCATGGTCACCCCAGAGAGACTTGATTTTTCTTGAAAAGCAGACACACTGAGTCACATTGAAGTGCCAGTTATCGCCTCCTAAGATGTTTCTACTGCATATTTGACTCTGATGGTACCTTTCAGTCTCTCACACGCCACAATGGGAGCTGCCATTCCGCCGTTTTTGGTTTTTATTGGTTTCCTTTTGTTGCATTATCTACTCGTACATCAAACTTCAGCACCGGTCAATGACACACAAAGGGGCTGGGAATGAATGTGGAGATGTGTTGTTCTCTTCTGTCTTAACAGATGATGGGTGAGAGTCAGGATTTCATTAGGCCGTGTTGCCTTCATGGCTCTGAGATGAAGCTGAAATGAGCTGACATAATGAACAAGGGCAGCCGAGGCGTTTATGAGTAAGACGTGGTGGTCTGTTGGAGTGTCTGTCTGGATGATGCATTGCATAAAAGCCTTGGTCACTAGAGCAAAATCCTAAATTGTTATTAGAAGAGTGTAAATTTGTGCTTATTTTCATGAGAATAAACCCAAAATATTCAGCACAGTTTAACAGTATGCAAAAAATATATTGTTTTCTCTCTTTTTTGGCAGGTACAGTGGTAGTAGGAATGATAGGGTTTGCATTTTATTTTATGTGGAAAAAAATACACAAATGATGATATGATATGGGTTGGAGTCTGTGCCACACTAGAATATGATTTGTAGGTTGTGGCTTCTCTTTTGGTACCACATTGCTCCATTTGTCATGGTACATTGTGACACATTTCATCAAAGCCTGCAGCTCCTGCAAAATGCCTATGACTATTTTAATGATATTTAAATTCTTTCTGCTCTTAGTTGCAAAGCTGCTATTTCGTTGCTTTGATATCCTTTGAATTGTGAAGGAGCAGTTGAAATGATTTGCTCTTGTCTAATTTTTCATGTGTATGTTTCTTCATTCCCAGCGTATGATTTAGCAGCGCAGAGCTTTCAGACGAGCTGCTGAGGCTGTCTGCAGAGCAGGTGCATCCATGAATGACAGCCTTCTTGATGAGGCAACATGGCAGCCTCTCGCAGCAGCAGCGGCAGCCCGAATTGCATTGCTGAATCCCGCTGGGAGTTTGGGAAGCAAATTTGGAGTATTCGTGGGAAAGGCATTGCTGGTCAATACCACGAGGCTAATTCTGCAAGCGTTTCTGCCTTTAGCGTGTGCCTATGTGTGCCTCTAAATCATCTGGTCATTGATGTTTGTGTGCAGTCAGAGGAGTGTGGCTGCCCTGGGTTTGTTTCTCCCTCTTTGTTTGCTGTGGTAAACCCATGAGCAGCTGCCGGTGGTGGGGTCTGGAGGGATTCTGAAGCTGTGTGTCCTCTTCTTTGCCATCCTCTGCCAAGGTGGCATTATGCAAGCAGAGAGAGGGGTAGAGAGAGACCGAGAGGCGCAGAGGAGGGCGGGGGGATTGTGTGTGTGAGAGGAAGGACAGGGAGACGAGGCGACGGCGGCGGCCATAGTAAAGATGGAGGCAGGCTGAGGGCTGCTGGGATTGGTGCGGGAGAAGACTTGCTCCCCTGAACTTTGCCTCCGTGTCAGAGTGGAACTTGTCGATTTGGCAAATTGTGCAGCGTCGGACAAGGCTGCGCGCTCTCTTCCACTCCCACCTGCTCCCTCCTGCTCTCTCATTCACTCTCGTTTTCTCTCTCTCCTTCTCATTGCCACTAACACCCCACACCACCCCCACCCCCTCCTCACCCTCCCTCTTTCTCTTTTCCCTCCCTTTCAGCTCTTGAAGCTAACGCATTGGCTGGGCTACAGGCATCTTGTTGCCAAATAGGTGGGCCCTACTCGTGTTGGCAAAGGCTCAAGCAATGGTTAGGGAAAGAACGTGGAGAGGACGAGAGACGGCGAGCGAGAAACAGAAAGAGAAAGAGAGAGAGTTGGAGAGAAAAGGGGAAAAAAGAAGCAGCACTCGGCTTTGCCAGCGGTCGTATGCGCTCGTCCAACATTGATTCGGCTCTATTTTTTTCCCTGTTCTGTGCTCTGCTCTCCCCGGCCCCCCCATCTGTGTGTGTGTGTGTGTTTGTGTGTGTGTGTGTTTCTGAGTCTTGCGCCGGGCCCAGGGATCAGAACAGACACCACTACCAATTACACTTTGCCAAGGATTTTTTTTTTTTTTTCTCCAAGGTTCATTTTTTATTTTTTGGAAAGCACAAAGGACTGTTTATTTTATCTCTCCCTGTTGTTGAAGTTTTTTTCTCCCACAGTGCAATATTGTTAACATTTGTATTTTTACTTGACAGTTTTTTTTTTTTGTTTTTTGTTTTTTTCGCTACAAGTTTTTTCATTCTTTGTGTCATTTTGTGCTTTTGTCTAATGAGCTGTTGGCTGTGGTCCTGCTGCAGTGAAACGTGAATTTTCTCCTTCCTAAAAATCTGCAGTTTTTTTTTTTTTTTTTTTAAACTTTGGCCCGCTGTTTTTAGTGAGCAGCATATTCTGCTAATTATTTTTTTTTCTAAAACCCCCCAAGTTTTTTTCATCTGCTAATTCTCCTCACCCTGCCAAACCAGCACTTGCTTTACATTGGGGAGCGCGGGAGGAAACACACACAGGAAAAAAAAAAAAAAAAACTGGTGCAGGAGATTGTTTTTTTTTTTTTTTTTTTTTTTTTTTTTCACTTTAAACGCTGTGCCAAATTTATGATGAGAGTGCAAAATGGTAACTACCAGGCCGTCTGTCTTCCTCTTGCAGTGTGGTTTTCTGTGGTGATTTCTGTCTGCTTTCAGTTTGTTGTGGAAATGTGAGTCTGGTTGGAGCTCCCTTTTGCATGGTTTAGCACAGATAGGAAATGGTATGGCTGATCTTTTAGCTGCACATTTCAACAGTGGTCTTGTGGCGGCAAAGCTTGGCGGTGGTGAGCGACCGGTGTGTGGCAACCCTGGCACAGGAACGCTATGGCGAGATCTGGGCTTTGTTGCCCAGAGATATGTAGTGAAGGTATTATGGTACAGCAGAATAACTTCTCTTTTTCCAGCAGAAAACCGGGAACGCACCTCGGCACAGCTTCTCAGTTGCTTTAGCATGCGAATTTTGTATTTGTTGTGTGTGTTTTTAGTGTTCACTTGTGAAAAAAGGAGGCAATTGAACAGTTGGCATAGCTTTGCATCTTATATTTAAGATTATTGCTTTTTTAATTTTATTTTGTTATCCATAATTTTTTGCATTGATTTTTGAGAATTTCATTATGAAGTTTACATTTTAAAATAGTTATATATTTTTTCTTATTTTACAAATAACAATATAATCTACGTATTACTATTTTATGATATTTAATTGCCTCTTTTTAACTTTATTATATTTATTATACCATGTTACATTTATTGAATCATTTGCATGTTCACTATCAATATGAAAGTCTCACTTTAACAGGAGCCCATCAGTTTTAAGAGTAACCCCATCCCTTGTCTCTCTTTCATCAGGATGAATTTCATCCCTTCATTGAGGCCCTCCTCCCCCATGTCCGTGCCTTCTCATACACCTGGTTCAACCTGCAGGCCCGTAAACGCAAGTACTTCAAGAAGCACGAAAAGAGGATGACCAAGGATGAGGAGCGCGCCGTGAAGGACGAGCTGTTGGGTGAGAAGCCGGAGATCAAGCAGAAGTGGGCCTCGCGCCTGCTGGCCAAGCTCCGCAAGGACATCCGGCCGGAGTTCCGCGAGGACTTTGTGCTCACCATCACAGGGAAGAAGCCCCCCTGCTGCGTGCTGTCCAACCCCGACCAGAAGGGCAAGATCCGCCGCATCGACTGCCTCCGCCAAGCCGACAAGGTGTGGCGGCTGGACCTGGTGATGGTCATCCTGTTCAAGGGCAGCCCCCTGGAGAGCACAGACGGGGAGCGGCTGGTCAAGTCGCCCCAGTGCTCCAACCACGGCCTGTGTGTCCAGCCGCACCACATCGGAGTGACGGTCAAAGAGCTGGACCTCTACCTGGCCTACTTCGTCCACACACCAGGTATGTGTCATTTGCGTGTACTTATACACACGTTCAGGTCAGTGTGCGATGTGTCTGTCACTCTTAAACATGTGAATCACAGATTTGAGTGCCAGACCCTGCCCTTCACAAAGCTGAGCCAATGCCAGACTGCGATAAACACAACAAACATGGTCAGGACTAAGATAAGGACCGCATCTTCACATTTAACAGGACAGTCGGCACAGTGTCATCTTTAGCTCTGATGTCTAGATGTTTCTATCTGGTTCAAAGAGATTCTGAGAATTTGACAGCGAAGCTCAAAACCTGTGTTTACCTAGAGATATGTTTGCATTGGTACATTTGTTCAAGTATTTGTGTGCAAATTTGTCTAAATCCAAATGTGCATGTTTCCAGTGCCATGTGTAAACAAAAGCATCTGCAAACCTGTTTATCTGCGTGTGCATACGTGTGTGAGAAGCGCGTGCGTGTCGCGACTCGTCATGTGTGCGTAATCCATGTGTATGTTATTGTGTGATGTGTGTCTGTGGGTTCTTTTGTGTGTGTGGTGGTGGTCTGGAGAGCGCGGTGACAGCTGGCCCTATCCCAGGTTAGTTTAGGAGGCAGGGAGAGTCAGGCTGTCTGCAGCTTCAGCCTCCTCAGCCTTCGCGCTTCCTCCACCGGCACACACAGCAGTGGACACACTGCCTTGCCGACACACACACACACACTAGTGGACACACTGCCTTGCCGACACACACACACATCAGTGGACACACTGCCTTGCCGACAGACACACACACACACACACACACATCAGTGGACACACTGCCTTGCTGACACACACACACACCAGTGGACACACTGCCTTGCCGACACACACACACACACACACACACCCCAGTGGACCCACTGCCTTGCCGACACACAGGAGCTCTCCCTCAAACACAGCTCACTCTTGCTGTTCTTACCGTTCCATCCACTTGAAGGCAAAAAAAAAAAAGGACTCGCACACAAGTTGTTTCTGTTTATGACTCTGGCTCTGTTTGTTTATGACATGTTTTAGTTTTCCATAATCAGCACACGTGTTTCCTGCTGCGACCGTAAAGTTAAAATAGGCGGAGAAAATATTTTGCTGTAGACAAACCCGCGTGTGAGGGGAAATTATCCACACTGTGAAGCTGATTAGTTGGAATTTTCAGCTTTTTCAGATTCTGCAGTTGTTGAAAAATGCATGGATAGATTGCCAATTGATATTAATTAAAATGTAAGTAATACATGTATTTAATATATTTTAGTAAACGTCATTCATATGTTTGACCTTTCGCTTTGTGTCACTAGCAATCAGAAATGGAAACTTGATTATTAAGTTATTGAAACTACTTTTATTGATTTTGTTTAGTGTTTTGATTTATACTTTATTATGCTTTATTATAGCTATTTATTTGAGGCAATTAAGCAAGCTATTTTTGTATATTATAATGAAGAATTATGGAATTGATCTTTGCACAGCAGAACTCTGTTGAAATAACAGTTAAAAATTTTAATAAGATTTTTGTGGCATTCACAGCCTGTACAACCAGTGCAAATTTAAATAATAAATAACATCAAGTATTTGGGGTGTGAAGATGCTTAAAAATGTAGAGAATGTTCTTTACCTTTAATTCAAATAAAAACAGATACTAAAGGCCACGGCAGCATTCATCAGTAGATCCTTCAAATTTACTGGATGCTGTGCATTTAGTGTAATTTAGACTAAAAATTCAAGCCCAGTTAGATAATACTTGTTTATCTACTTTTACAGTTTTGCATAAATATTTTATAATTTTGATTGAATGTTTATAATTTTTCAAAATTCCTTTCCCTTTTTTACTCCCTTTCTGTAATATCCACTTTGTATGTTTCCATGGTTCAGGTGTTTGCAGGCAGAGTCAGGTGTAAACACTGAATGTTCTTCACAACACACACACACACACACACACACACACACACACACACACACACACACACACACACACACATACACAATACACACAGAGTTTCAGAGCCTCCTTCTGCCCTCTTGCCATTATCCTGGCTCTACAGTAAAGGCTCCTCTTACAGACAGACAGACTGGCATACAGTTACAGGGCCTTAATTCTTCTGGTTGGCAGGGAGGTGCAGCGTTCCTCTGTGACAGAGTACCCCATGCCAGGCTCCTTTCAGCTCAGTGTGTAACTCTGCTTGAGTTTTGCGGGGCCTCGGTGAGCGCCTCTTCCTGTTCCACAATGCTCCGTGGCGAACCGCGGCTCAGATTAGCTCCCAGCGCAGCCTGGTGCCCCTCGGAGTATCGGAGTAAAGCCGGAGTTTTTTTTTTTTTTTTTTAGCTGTGCCAGAATCCAGCAGCCACTCACCCCCACACAGACGCTACACTGTAGCCTTTATGAGTGTGTATGTGTACAAGACATTTATCATAGTTTTATATAAATCTCTTTCAAATATTGTTCTTTTTCAAAGTGGAAAAAGCGTTTTGTTTTCCCTGCCTGTGTTTGTGTCCAATGAGCTGAATGCATTTGCAGGCAGGTTTGGAGTTAGTTTGCCGTTGTCAGAGAGTTTATTCTTCTGATCCTTCTCAGCTTTTCCACAGCAGAGTCAGCCCGTGCAGCACCTTGCATGCGTGGCTACAATGGAAAAGGCAAAACATTAGGCAATTACTCGTATAACATAAAACAAAACCTCTGCCTCAGCTCTGATTTTGAGGCGGCTGGCTGGGGTTAACCAGAGTTTACAGAGGACAGGCAGACAGTGGCTCCATTCTAACCTTTGGGGTGGCAGCGTTACAGTTTTATTCTTAGCTCCCCATTCCAGGGTGTCTGTGTCTTGCGGAAGCTATCAGTTGCCAGTTGCCTGATGATTGGACCGTAGCCGCCTAACCCGCCTGTCCCTGCCGCGGCGTTTCAGTTCTCTTGTCCCACTGATGTCACTGTCGCCAGCTGCAGGGGGGGGCTCTCTGCTTTCAAGCAGCGTGATTGACAGAACAGGAGATACACCCCCCTCCCCTCCTTCTAACCCCTTCTGTCTCTGCTTCCCTGCAGTACAGTATGTGTCTCTGCTTTTGTCCAATTATAGACTTTGGGCCTTGCAGGCGGGGCCATGAGAGCAGGCTAGCTGGGACAGATCAAAGCGGCTTCAGCAGGGCAGAGTTCCACTCTCATCTGCACTCCTGCTCCACAGCTGCAGCACAAGGTCCCACCAATGAAAAAAGAAGCCCATCATTTCCTTTTGACAAATACCTGGCTTTGTACTGAGCGTGATATAATTGTCGCGGACTGATGAGAGTCAACCCCAGAAGTGGTCATTTTCTCCTCTTTGCATCTGATGATGATAATGCTAATAGTTCTGGGATGTGGAGGAAGTGAGAGATAGATACGCGGGCGGGGGGAGTGTCTGATCTCATCTTTGATCACATGCCTGTCGAAGCTAAAGTCTGGATCACCAGTTGGGCGCTGACCACCTTAGAGACCCGGTTTGGGTCATGTTTTTTCAAGCGACACGTTCCATATTTGTCAGTCTGACGAATCAGCGCAGCTCCAGCATTAGTCATGTTTGGAGCTGAAGACACCTCATATGGCTTTCATTACTTGTGCCGTTATGATAAAAAGATGTTTCTGAGAGTGCAGCGTCCATATCTGCTCTGTGCTGCAGACAGACAGAGCAGAGAGGTGCTGAGCCAACTGTGGGTAACACTTTATATCAAGGCATGCACATTAACCCTTTAGTGGCTGATTATTAGCTTACATGTACGCGAGGCCTGCACACTATATCATTTCAGTATTGTCCATGCAGTGTGCACATGTGCAATAGTCACATCATTGGATTTGCAGTGTCAGCGTCTGGCTGCAGAAGGGATAATGTTGACAAAATACATGTGCTTTGTCCACATTATTTTTGTGGCGTTAACCAGTGCATTAAACAATCTAATTACCCTTGAAAATCGCTTTAGAAGAGTAGGTACAGTGCGCACCTGCTTATGTGTTTGTTGTGTTGGAACCAGCTGCAGAGTTTTAATGTTCAAGAAAGGATGGCTCACACTTAAAGTATTTTTGATATCATCCTCTGTGCAGATTTAATCTCCTGCAAAATAATTCTAGTCATTCTATATTAATTAATTCCTCTTGGATAGAACTGTTCGAGTCATGGGTCAAACAATCATTTGTCAAGAACCTATTCTGTAGGATCACACTCTGCAGTTACTAAGTCATTATCTACCATCTATTGTCTCATATTGATGGGTAAGGAAGTTGTTTTACATGAATATATAAAGTCTTAATATTCTTTTTATATTTTAATATTCTTTTTTTTTTTTTTCATTATAGGGCTTAGAAGATAATTTAAGAATAATCACTCTGTCTTAACTCCCATTTAATATGGTCTATGACAAAGCACCAAATTACAAGAGCTAATAGTACTGAAATAACTCGGAATTAAATTACATTTTAGTTCAGAATATGGGAGTGAATTCTTGCTCAGGACTAATTCACTTGTTGTCTGACATATACTGATTAATTGTTGAATATGGTAAGGTTGCAATTCATATGCAATACATTTATTATCAATAGGCAATAATGGGGAGAACTGTGAGTAATGGCCTTGCAGTTGTAGAATATGGTCATTCAGAGTAAAGCATTAAGAGCTTTACAAGAACTAGAGCCATTATACCACTAGTATGTATCTAGTTAATGTCAATATGTGTACCTTAATATAAAATGCTGCCCAGCTGTGTTTCTCCTGCTGCTGGTTGTAACTGTGGGCCTGAGAGATGTTCATTTACCCATCAGTGTGTCGTCCTAACATTACAAATGACTCACAGAGTATCTTTTAATAGAGGCGAACAAAGAGAGGAATCAACAGGGAGGCAGGCGGCCAGACTGAGACTTAACGCCTCTTCACGTCACACTAATCCATCAAACACATCTTATCTGCTTTGCCCAATATCCTGAGCTTCAAAAGGAGGCAGCGTTATCAGATGCAGTTACATAATGAAGAAGCAGGCCAGAGTGGTTGTGCATTGTGGAAGTGTTTTATCAGAATAAGACAAAGCAGATTGTAGCAGCAGTAACATTAGTTCTGCTGTCCTGTCATTCACTCAGTCGCTAAGTGGTGCGCACGAGAAGAAAGACGGAATAGTAATGATTAAAAGGGGAAAAAATGGACCGTTCTTCCCCTCTTTTCCTTGGCTGAGTCGTGTGTTGTGCAGAGTAGAAAATCTTTGGACGGCGTGAAAGAATTGTGCTCCAGTGTTCTGGCACCGGACTGTAACCCGGGCCGACAGAGAAACAGAGGAGTGTCGGCGCCGAGGGAGTGTGAAAAACACCGCTGCTCCGACGCATTCAACGGAAACTTTCTTACTCGTTGTTGTCATTCGAAATAATGCACCCAATAAAAACTTCAGCTATAGCGAAAACTAAAGAAAATCAAATAAATCCAAATAAAACCAGCCATGGCAGGACAGTGTCAGCAGTGCCGGGGCCTCCGACGGCCCAGTGTTGGCCTGTTTTCAGATCCCCCAGTTTTTCCACTTGCTTTTTGCAGTGTGTTTCTATGTGTGTGTTATAGTCGCAGTGAGAGTGAGAGGAAGAGTGGAGTGTGTGGAGTGTAAGGAATCGCTGGTAAACAGATTATTCCAGTATGATAGGGCTTCCATGGAACTCAGTGAAAGCATACCCACCGTTCAGAATCACACCGATCTCTGTCCTCCTTTTACCGATTTCTCCCACAACTTTCCTCACACACTTTTAGGCCTGACAGCTGAGCGGCTGTATGGGCTTGGTAACAGGCCAACCTGCTTCATATTCACTGTAATTATCCAGTTTAGTGAATAACACTGGAAAACATACACAAAAGACTGAGTATATGATTGAATTAAGTTTAATTTAGAAACAGAGGTCAGGTCTTAGCTTTGCAAATAGAAAAATTCCTTGTACCAGAAAGTGCTTATTGTGGGCAACATGGATTAGCTTTATTTCCTAATTTCACTGTACAGTGATTTTTAATTATTTGTATAATTAAAGCTAATAAATAAATGTTATGGTGTCTCTTTGTAATTTAGTTTCAAGTTAGTTCTTTTTTTTATTCTGCTGCAGGATTTTCGTACTCCATTAGCAAATGATAGTTGACATTTACCAAACAGAACAGAAATCTAATTATTTTAACTTACTTAGTCAAATGCATACTAAGTAAATTAATGCAATAAAATAAACGGGGCATTCAGTCCTTGAAAAAGGGGTTATCTGTTGTATTTTTTTATTGTATTCCTTTTGTAATTTTTTAACACGAACAAAAATGAGCGCACACTTTGAGTCTGTGTGTTATTTTTGGTCCCTAACACCATCCCTTTTCTGTGTGTGAATTTGCATGAGCAGTCCTGTGTTTTTGTCTGTAAAGGCGCCAGGCCTGAAATCTGTCTGTCCCCTAAAAACCATACGTAGACCCACACGGGGGGGGTGGGGGGGTTGGCCGAGGGGCAAAGAGGAGAGGTGAGGGGTTAAAAAAGAGGAGAGGAAGGCGAAGTGGAGAGGGTACCATCTTTTTCTCCTTCTTCTTCTTCTCCTGTTTTGGCTGGGCTGGTTCCCAGCAGGCGGATTCTGATCGGTTCCCTCGGTCCAGTGGAGCACGGCGCGGGGACGCTGCCCTGTAATTGGGACAGCTCTTTCCATACGGAAAACGGGACCGGAACACTGCCGACTACACCCTCCCCTTCACATATCTCGCGCGTTTCTTGTTTTTATTTAAAACTCAGAAACGCTTTTTCAGAGCAATTATACGCAAACAAAATCCTCTTAAATACAAACGAAATCCTTGAAATGAATACTAATAATGAATAGATGAATAAATATTGTCTTCAATTTTTCCTCTGCCGTATTTATTCTGTCATTTAGTGGTAATAAATGTCAGTCATTGCTGTTAGGATGATATTGAGCACTGATATAAAGTAAAGAGAAAAGCGTAGAATAAAGATGATGCAAAATGCCATGGTGAAAACAAAGGGAGAGGGAGGGCAGATATTCAGGCTGGTGGGGCTGGTTGGCAGCGTTTGGCACCCAAAGCTGCAGCTCTGTTTAGAAGGTGCCAGCTTTTCAAACCGACACACAGCCTCTGCCAACTTCTCTCCTTCTGATCCTTTCTTTCTCCTCTCATTTTAACATTTTTCCCCCATATCCTTGTTTTGGGTTAACACTTCTTCCCCTCTGCGCGTCCCCTTACGCCCCCTACCAACACCTCTCTCCTGTATGGATGCTTTCTCGCAGCAGGCGGGGGCCGGGAAAAGAGGCAAGCTTTCAAACTTATTTTTTTTGTGTGTGTGTGTAATAAAATAGCTATCGCGTTACCAGACATTTTCCCTGTTTTTTTTTTTTTTTTTTTTCCTCCCCCTTCTCTAAAATATGTTCCACCGGCTTTTGCGGAGCGAATATTCAGTGTGATGGTGCTGCTGCCGTGAATTCAGGTCCAAAACAAAATGGAGGATCAAGCATGGCTCCTCACCAATGAGACGAGAGTAGAAATCACACGTGGAAAACAAATGTTACAGGCAAATTCTGAATGGTTTCTCTCTTTTTTTAAAAAATATTTTCCTTTGGCGTATTCTTGCTGAAGGCAGAGCAGCAGAAAGGATTAAGCAGTGATGAATTTAAAGGAAGTGAAGAGTCCAGACAGAGACACCAGGGCCCGACGAGGACTGTGGTGCTGTGAGTGATGGGAGAAAGCATTAAACTGTGGGTGTGGGGGTGGATGGAATTACTCAATAATGATCAGAAAATTAGAGCCATTATTGAGGGAGAGTAAACAGGCCTCTCTAAGTGTGAAAGGCCCCTATTCAGCCAGGACCAGGAGCAGGACTCCTTTCTTCCTTTTCATGGATCCACCCATGGCCTCAAGAGCCCCGCTTTTGTTCCCTGAAATAACAGAGTGAATATATGGGGTCGCAGGGGTGGGGGTCCTGGTCCTGGCATTAAACTCAGTGTGCAAAGAAGCGATTGACCATAATGCGCAATCCATAAATGTATGTTTCCACATCTTTTTGCACTATTTTCACTTTCTTTTTAAGGCCAATGTTGCTGTGGGGTTTTTTTTGTTTGTTTGTTTTTTTTCATTCTCATAGCTTTTAATTTGAAAACTAGACTAACTTTGCTAATTAACTTCTCTGCCAGAAGTTCAGAAACCCTGGCACCATGTGTGTTAGTGTTTCTAAGTGTCTGCAAGTGCACCTGGGTGCCTCTTTTCCTTTTTTTCCCTTCTCTATCGTCACTTGAGCACGCAGCATTTGTTTCCTGTCTCCTGCATCCTGAGAGGCGACAGTTGAGGGAAGGTGGGTGTAAACAAGGCGCTAATGCGATGACTTCCATGTTTGCTGGCGCAAAATATTCTAATTAATGGGAAAAGGATAAATAAACTCGTCTCCTAGCAGCTGAACATCAAATGCAGCGTTTAAGAAGGGACAAAGAATTGAAGAGAGGGGATTTAGACTTTGAACGAGGGAGAATAAAAGAGACAGTTTTTTTTACTTACATCATTTTGGACAGTGCTCTTCACGGCTCTGCTCTCACATTAGCAGATTTGGCGATAATAACGGCAATAATACTGTTTTCTGCAGCTGTTTAATGATGATGCAGTCATGTTTCTGTGCTTTTTTTCTGTTCTTTGTGTGTTTTATCAGTCCAACACACTGTCTTTGGACTCCTTCCATATACATACCTTCACGTATCACTTAAATTTCAACACATTTATATCTCATCATCCTCCACTCAGGTAATTTTCTGAAGACACTCAAGGCCAGGGCTCCCGCTTAGAAGAAGAAGAAGATAAAAAAAAAAAAATCACCTGACACGTTCACTCAAATTCTCCGTCTGTTTGCTTTTCATTCGGACGGCCAGCTCCATTTCACAGGCATAATTTTGGATGGTAACGTTCTCATTATACCCGTCAACTGTCAGTGCTCAAGTCTCTCGTCTATAATTTCAGACTCATTTGAATTCTTATTGGCAGCTTGGATGCATAAATTTCATAAAAGATAGCAAAACAATGTGTTTTTTTTTCCCTTTCTTTCCCTGGTGAGCGGTAAGAATGTGGAGGAGATTAGGGGGAAAGAAGTTTATGGAATTGTGCTGTTTGTTTGGATTTATTTATCAGAGTAACACGTGTCCTAAATTTAGTTTTCAGAAATTCTATGTGTTTACACCACAACTTTAACCCATAAAGACCCAAACATCCACTGGCGACCAAAAGCATCTACTAATCTAAAATATTTAACAACTATCAATCCACTAAACCTATCAATGCATATAAATGATGCAGTTTCTCAGCTTTAAATCATAATCAGATATGACCCATTTGGGCGTTCAGAGGCTCCGTAGTTACTGTGGAAACACAGTCATCTTCTACAACATTAATTAACCAGTAAAACACATTAAGTTGGATCAATGACAGTGGATGGATACACTGAGTTTATGTTCAATTAATGATATATTTGCTGAAAAAAAAAAAAAAATTTCTTCAGTTTTCTCTGTTTTGATATAATAACCTTTGAATTAACTGAGTTTTCATGAACATCTAAATTAAATACATGAAATTAAATAGATGAAAATACTTGATTTTCAGTGAAAAATGCAGAGGATAATATTATAATAAAAGATGATAAATCACTAAAGAAAGGTTAAATAGAGAGAAAAAATTATTTGGGAACTGACACAAAAGTAGCACCGAGTTGTTATGGGTTAAAAAAAGAAAAAGGTTAAACCTTAGCAACGAATCGTAGCGCAGTAACACACTCTAGACATAAATGACCCTACACCCTCTGTGCATTGGATGGCTGTCCAGAAATGCACATGAATAGAGTTGCCATGGTCACGTAGCTTTTTTTTTTTTTTTTTTCCTGTCTACCTTTTCTGGGTGATTTCCAGGCAGTGTCAGTGACTGGCCTGGTTGGCACGCTGAGCCGCCATGCCGTGCTGGGCCGTTTCCGTGGCAGTCCAGTCCACCGTGTGGGCAACCAGCGCAAAAAGCTCTGCCAGAGGAATGCACTCAGATCACTTTCACTCTATAGAGGGCATCCCCCGCAAACGGAGAGCAGATATCTATACAGCTGAGCAGGAGTGTACACAAACACACATCATATACAAGAAGCTGCTAAATAGTTCTGTCAGACACCCAGAAATCATCTCTGCTCCTTTGAGAGCACAGCCATGAGATGAGTATTTCTTGGCATTATGATATACAGTTGCTGGATGTATGAAACACTTGTCACTGGATGAGGACCAAGTGAGACATATGAAAATGTCAAAATGTAATTTGGGAGCAGATTTTTCCCTTCACACATCTTATTCAGTCCACAGGGTTTACACGTGACTTTTATCCTTCAAGTGCCATTTGCGATGGATGTAATCAGATATAATGTGTGATTACAAAAAGGAAATGAGCCTGTGATCTAGAAGGCCCTGCAAGCAGACTGAAAGGTTTAAGGCGGAACAGTCAAATATGGAGCTCCATCCCTGCATGTACCTATGTGTTGTTTTTTTCGTTTTTCATGAAGGAATGATTGGTTGTTGCTGTCTTTTCATCTATCCTTAACCCAGTGGTTTTCAACCCTTTTTGGCTCGTGACCCCATTTTAACGTCACAGATTTCTGCCGACCCCAGGCATAATTTGTTTTTGATCATATAATAGTTTGCTATACTATGTTGCAAATAAACATTCATTTTAGAGGACATTTAGTCTATATAATGTATATTATTATGGACAGAGGCAGTAAATCCAGGTGTAGATTACTGCACAAAGGGAGATTTGGATTTTCCTTGGTCAGGATAGGTACAGTCAGTCCAGCTTGGATTTACAAGGCTGACAATTAATACTGAACAAACAGCAACTCAAACTATGAATTATGAAAGAGCTGCAGCATCTGAAATTGACCACAATGAACATTTGACAATAAACAGAACCACAGTGCTTCAGTTTCAGCTTCACAGTCTGTCTTTTATGTATTGGGATCATCTCTCTCAACTCACCATATATGTTTTATTAGTAATTTTTTTTTTTATCAATTACTAGAAATTTCAGGTGACCCCAAGGTTGAAAAACACTGCCTTAACGTGACAACATCAGATCTTTGATGTTGAACATTACACCAACTTCCAGTGTTTAAAAGGTTGCTTTTGAAATGCAAAGGGTTACAGGTTACTAGTAATGTAACTCATCATATATGAATACTTTCTTCTTTTGTTTGAAACAATTCCTGTTCAGTCTGGGTTTAATCTCATCCGTTTTTGTTTGTTTTGTCTTCGTACCAATTTCTTGCCTGTGTCTGCACCATATGGAAAAATGCAAAGTGCTGGAAATGTCAAAAAATATTTAATCTTGTCATTTAATTGCATAACACAATAACATGCAACTACTCCCCCCAACTCTCTGAAGTTGCATACTAGCTGTTACATTTAAGCCGTCTGACTTATCTTTCAAAAACATAAGCCTGCATCCCGTCCCTTCCTTTTCCAGTTTTTTTTTTATGCAGTCTGCTTTTTCTTTGAAAGATTAAGCCGACCTCCCCTGTGGCTTTCTGGAAGTCCACAGAAGTTTGTGAAGTAGTGGGTTAGGTGTTTGTGGATGCATGAGTCTGTGCATATGCTCATGTGCGCTATAGAAGCAAGCTGAGCGACAACAAACACCGCCTGCAGAAGCACATATGAGCGTCCTCTCTGGACCTCTGACCCCACCCCCACCCCCCCAGCACCTGAACCCCTGTCACACCTGATGCCTGCGGACCTTGTATGTACACGTGAAGGCAAACTCCTGCATTTGTAAGTGAATGTACACATAAAATGAGACACAATTTTCATTGATATGATCCAGCTGTCCTGGACTCTGGAATTGCAGAGGGGAAAACCAGGCCCCAACCCAGGTCCCCCTCACTGGTGCTGGACTTGGCATAGAGTGTAAAGTTCTAAAACCTTATGATTTCCCTCCTTGAAACTTACAAATAATTTAATGATGACGTGAAATTGGGGGTTTGTGGGATCTGGGTGTTATAATGACACCAATTACAAGTGCTGGAAGTAACACACCAGAGAATAATACACTACAGTGTAATGCAACACACTGCAAACTGTACGTCATACAGTGAGTACAAAACATCAGTGACAAGTACAGAGTGTTTATGAGTGACTAGGTACGTGTAATAGAGCCTTTAAATTACATTAAATTACAAAATTACTGAGGAAAAACATTTAAATGTATTACAGTTTTTAATCAAAATCTCTGTGATTGATTACAAAGGGGTTAAATCTAAATATATGCTTGTGGTAAAAAGGTTTAATATACAGTAGAACACAACCCACCATGCCAAGGCTGTAGGGCATACTGTTGGACAAGAACACGCTGTGGTGAGGGAAAGTCGTCAGTATTTTCCTTTTGAAATCAACAAAGGGCTATCCCATCAATCAACTGATCAGTCATCAAACTTAGCTGGAGAGCTTTGTTCACTTTCAAACACACCTTGAAAAGTAATCAAATGTTAAGAATCACATTAAAGATGCAATTAGTTACATCTCTACCAGGAATGCAAATAATCTGCACCCTATTACATTCACAACACTGCGTACCACAGATTACTGTTCAACATACTGATAAAATGTCCAGGACAGTTTGATTTGTTTTCTTGTCCACACTTTTCCACAGCAGCACGTTATTAATGTGATGATCTGTGCGTTAGTGAGAATTTTCAAGTACTGTACAAGTTAGTTTTCCTAGTAACTGATTACTTTGAATATCGTTATCCTCATATCATAACTGCCTCAACTCATACACAAATAGACAAAAGTATGTGGACACGTTGAATTCAGTTGTTTCTTTTCTAACAAGGGTCTGGGATACAAAACAATAATCACTAATGCTATAATTTAGTTTTATATTGGTATATCAGTTTGAGGCATTTTGGAAGCAAAGATAACAATTTAAACCAGAGATGTTTTTTTTCTTGCTTTGTATTGAACGGATCACTGTTATTTATTTATTAAGTGGGGACTGTGGATGAAAATTAGCACTGACGCTAACTCCGGCATAATTACATGTTTATACTGAAATGGAATGTATAAATGTGTTCAATAATGTGCACTGCCCTGCCTAAATAAAGATATAATTATAATAATAATAATAATAATAATAATAATAACAACAACAACTTAATTTCTCTCAACATTTATTTAGTTTTTTTTATCCATGACTATGATTTTAAATGTTCTACCTCTAAATTTATAACATATTTTTCCTGCTCTGACTGTAAATAATAATTTTCTACCACAGCTAACCATCTACTTTCTTCACATCTGACTGAGGAAGAAAAATCTACCATTAAACTTGAAGGAAGTATTGATGTTTCTAAACTACATGGATATAAATATTGGGACATATGTCTACAGCTGTAAGATGTTCTGATATATTTATCCCAATATAAAACTATGTTCTGACATTAGTCATTATTGTTTTGTATCTCAGACCCCTGTTAGAAAAGAAACACCTGAATTCACCATGCCCCAATTCTTTTGTCCATTGGTGTATGAGTTAGGTAATTATGCCATGAGGCTAACGATATGTTGTATTCAGTACTTCAGTTACTTTTGAACTAGTAACATTACTTATTTTGAGTAACTTGCACAACAGTGCTTCTTAGTGGCCCTTTTCCCTCCGCCTGGTCTCCTTTTAAATGCAGCGTTGGAGCTGACCTTCTGTTATTTGCCCTTTGTGCGGTAACATTTGATTGGTGTATTAGACCACCCTGCTCCTGAGCCCTACTTGAGTTTCCATTCTTCTCCCGCTTAGCTTTAATGTGAGGCTCTCCTCCAGCAGCCCAAACATACAGGCCCACAGCACACACACAGCCACAACCAACGTAAAGACAGAGCAGAGAAGCAGCGAGGCGCAGTCCCTCCGACCATGTTCCGCTTCAGTGGAATGGTGATAGAGAAGGTAATCCAAGCCTGGCTGTTTATTTTAAGAGCTGATGATCTAGAGATGGCCATTAAAAGCAGAGGGCAAACACTTTCGGAGCAGTAAATCTGAATGGAGGAGAGGAGTCGGTTAGCGTGGGCGCTTCCCACCGTCCCCCTCTCTCTCTCTCTCTCTTTCCCTTTCTTTTTGGTGTCTCTACTTCCATGCAGAGAAAAAAAAATACTTGAGATGACAGTGAATTAGAGCAATCTGGCCTTCATTCTGCGGTTAGATTTTTATCTGCGGTTTTGGCCCTGCAAGCATCTCAGATCCCTGCTTTTGTGTGTTCTTCTCTGCCTGCTCTTTTATTGTTGTTTCTGTTCTTTTCATCTGAGTTTACTTTTCCCTTCTGGCCTGGCTGTAAAATGCACCCTAACCAGATAGCGCTCACACCAAAAGCCATCAGGAACGGTCACATTATCCCCCATTTACCTCGGCCCAGGGTCCACCTAAACACACGGGCTAATGTGATTACTCCAAGGCCAACTTTTCTGTTTTTGATACATACTAAGAGGTTTTTAGTTTACCTCTCGTGGACTGAGAGGGTTTGTCTTTGGGCATGGTTTCAAACTACATGATCTTGGCAGCTACATAGGGAAATCCTTAAGATAAGAGCCACATTTATCCCAGTAAACTAAAGATGACTTACACAGTGGGCTGCTGTTTCACAAGTGTGCACCAATCACCTCAGAATACACTGTTTACCCTGCATGAGTTAGCAACACTTTAACCCATAAACACCCAGTGCTGCTTTTGTGACAGTTCCTAAATTAATTTTTCTCTCTATTTAACCTTTTACTTAAGTGATTTATTACCATTTATTATATTATCCTCTTTATTTAGTATTGGTCACTGTAAATCATATATTTTACTACATTTAATTTCCTATACTTTATTCAGATGTTCATGAAAACTCAGTTGATTCAAAAGTTATTACATCAAAACAGAGAAAACTGAACAAAAAGGGACGTTTTCAGCAAAGACATCATTAACTGAACACAAAGCCATTGTGTCCATCCACTGTCATTGATCCAACTCCATGGATTTTACTGGTGAATCAATATTGTAGAAGATGACAGTGTTTCTACGGTAACTACGGAGCCTCTGAATGTCCAAATGGGTCATATCTGATGACAAACTGTATTTTACACCATTTATTTACATGTATTGATAAGATTAGTGGATCAACAGGTATTAAACACTATAAATCTGTGGATTATTTTAGTTTATGATGGATGTTTAGGTCTTTAAGGGTTAAATGCACAACAATGCTATTAAATGTACAATTGGAACTTTTGCTTTCATACAAAATAAGACAACTCCCCCCTAAAGTAAACAAAAAATGTAAAAAATCAGCTATTTACATGGAAGTAATGTGTAATGTTTACATTGATTATAATCTGCAAAAGCCACCAAACTACTAATAAAAATGAGATTTATTGAGAGTATCACTTTCCTTTAAACACAACCACATGTAAATTCCAAGAAAAATTGGCTCTTTCAGCAAAATATGCAGTTAACTGAACATAAACCCAGTATGTCCATCCACTGTCATTGATCCAACTCTATAGGTTTTAGTGGTGAATCAATGTTGTAGAAGATGACAGTGTTTCCACGGTAACTACGGAGCCTCTGAATGTCCAAGTTGGTCATATCTGATGACCATGAAAAGATGAATAACTGTATTTTACACCAATTATTGACATGTATTGACAGCATTAATGGATCAACAGGTATTAAACAGTTTAGATCAGTAGATGGTTTTGGTCGATGGTGGGTGCTTGGGTCTTTATGGGTTAACACACTAAACAGTCTTTGATTAATTTACACTCAAGAGATAATTCATACATATAAGACCAGACACTGCACATCATTATGTCCCTGCCAAATATTTTCTCTCACTGTTGATTGATGCTGATTGAAACTGTCTTTTTGGCACTGTAAAACATTTTTCTTCACTTTTTCACAGTGCTACGCCGAAGCCATCGTCCCAGTGAGACATATTCGATATGTTACCCATAACCCAACGTCAGAAAAAAAAAAACTGTGGTTTCCCCTACTTCTTGTGTCTCACCCATCTCCTTTCTGTTGGGCTTTAGATGTGTGATGAAGTAATCCTGACATATTTTATATCCTAATGCAAAACAAACACAGCCAAATTACACACATTCTTCCCCCATACTGATTCGTGGAAGTTGTTAACCAAATAAAGCTCCTTTTTCTCTCTTTCCATCTCACTTGCGCGCTCTCAGTGGATCTGTCCTGGCTAGACCTCTTAACTGAAATAGCCTCGAGCACAGAGCCTCTTTTGTGGTCAGGCTTTCTGGGTTTTTTTTTTTTTTTTCAGCTACAAGGTGTTTGTGAAAAAGAACAGGATTTTCTCTCCTGGGCTCGGGTCCTTCCATTGCTGCTGCCTGTCTGCTCCGGTAAACAGCCATGTCCTACACACACTGTCTATCACCCACAGGAGTGAAACTTTTGCTGATTTTTATTTTTGGAAATGCTCAGGTTTTACTTGGAATATATCTCAACAGTTTCTTGGCGCCCTTCATCATACACTTTTTTGCTAAACCTTTTCTCTTTATGTTGATGAACCAGTTGCCCTGCATGTATGAGCCAACTGCACCAGATGTGTCCATGACGTTTAGTTTGAGGAAATGTGCCTGAATGCCAGCCTCTGGGCCTGTCTTTGAATTAGCATGCTAGGCTAGCACTCGATCCTTCTCAACATAACATTAGTTTGGACAGGACGTCGAGATCACATTCTTTTAGATGGGAAACATTGTAAAAACAAGTGAACTGTTAGAATTAGAGACTTTTGGCACTACGTATGTACACTAGCTTGTATCATTATCCTTATATAGAAACAATGAAAGGTAACTAGCTTTACATAAACTAAAACTGCTGTTTTCCTTGTTGATAGAAATATTAAAAACACACAATAAAAAACAGTGTCAATTTAACTCTTAGAGAGTTGAATTTAACTAAAAATCAGTGTAAAATTTACTCTATGGCCAGTGTCAAATTTTCAGAGTTAATTCTACTCAATTCAGCGTCAGCTCCTCCACTTATGCTAATGTCAGCTGACATAATGTTAGTATAACCAGCATTCTGTAGTTGTCACTGTTGACCAACATGAACTGCCACAATATGTACCTTAGCATCCTAATTTGTACTTTTTATTAGTTTTTTGCTTTTACTTTCACAGTAGTCACTTTTCCATTGGACATCTGTGCAGAACTCTACCGATATATACTAAATGTTGAAAAAAACAGAACTGGATAATGTCGTTTTTTTCATTAAATCACAAATGCGATGATTTGTTTATTTATTATCACAAGAAGTCATTCCATAAACATGGCAACGAACGTATACATCTTGTTGATTTACCGATATATTCATTATTATTATTATTATTATATATTACCCCTCTATCTCCTACTAAATTAAAAAATGATTGGGTTTCTTTGTGTGTCCCCACATACCGTGCCATGTTTCCTTTAAAACTCTTCTTCTTCGCTTATTGTAGCATCCATCAACATCCATTTTTTTTATTCATGTGACTGTAGCTGTGGAAAAAGCTCTTTCCATTGCAGTTTTGCATCATATACCAGTTTTTTTACACCCGAAAACCACCTCTTGCGAGCGCAAAAAACTTCTCAGCGAAAAATGAGATTTTTGGCAAAATTGTCCTCTTCCATTAGGCAGATTATTAGCGCAAGTTGTATTCGCACAGTTTGAGGGTCAATGGAAAAGCGACTCATGAGACATAAATGGAACCGAGTTATTGTGAATGTTAATTATTTCACCTGGATTTTTCCTCCTACTGCCCCACACTGAAACAGGAGGTAATGGGTCTGATTGCGGTCAGCGATGATGAGTAACATCATACAACCAATAGTACAGATGGTGATAACTGCATTTAGGATGACACTTTGTATTCATGTTCAGTTTGCACAATGAAAACAAATATGTGTGGAAATTGGGGGGAAAAAAGAAAAGAAAAGAATATCTTTTTAAACCCCCTAAGTCTAAAAGTCTTAGATGAGACTAAAACATGCCTTCAGTTTTTACAGGAAACCAACGTAAATGCCCCGTCATTTATGAAATGGCAACAAAACACGACCATGCATGAACATCCATTTTACATCTACCTTATGTTGAAGCACATTTATCAGTTTTACATGACATTAAGCTAATAATGAATCAAACATCGAGGGACAGGAGCTCAAGAAATATTAATTACTTTCTGAGTGTTTGCCCCTGTTGTTTCAATCAAATGGGAAGTTAAATTATGAAACTACTACTTAATTACACCAGCTGCTTTTCAGAATCAATCATCTCATTATATTTGCATAAAACACACCAAAATTATCTTTTCTTTTTTTCTTTTTTTTTTTTTTTTTTTTTTAAATTTGGTTAAGTTTGTCATGTATTGGCATGGAAATGTAAGTTTTTTTTCCAGAGAGTTGATTATCTAAGCTAAAAATCTAGTCTTATGATTTAATTAGTTTCCACTTTATAGATCGGTGACACATGATGGATGTTTTAAAAGCTGTGGCTGCATTACTGTCACTTTCCTCCAATGATGTCTTACTCTACATCCTCGCACGTTAAATCAGTACTTCAGAGGACAGCATGGTAAGTTTATTTTATAGCCTATTAGTAAATCCATACAGTGTAGATTAGACTTTAAACAGTAAAGTATAGACATACTTCTGTTGTTAGAAAGAATGGAGAGCCCACTCCAAATTAAAGGCTGCATATGTGCACTCTGTGCTCACTGAGTGTTGCTTTGTGGTGTGTATAATACACTGTGCATGTGTCCTTGCTGAGAATAATATTACTTGGTTAACTAAGCCATTTTTTAGCAGTGACAGAAAGGCACACACACTCCCTGAGTCGGGCGGACATGTGTTCTGCACAGCCTGTCATTACTGAAGCTTTGATGTGGTCACTGGGTGGCACTGAGGCCTCTTATTATTGTCGTTTTATGACAACTTTCACTCTCTTGCTCTACAATGCCTGCCCCCTCCCTCCCTCCCTCCATTCTGGTTTTCTCTCCCTCATGTGTACCCTGATCCTGCCTTCATCCCTCCTTCTTTCCATCCTTTCCTTCCTCCCTCCATCTCCCACCTCGTCCAAACCCACATCCATTTCTCTTGCTGTTGCAATAGGATGCCTGTTTGTTTTTAGTGTGTAAACCATCCTGACACACATCCCCGGGGCAAAAGGCGGATATAGGAATGTTTTGTTTTTTTGTTTTTTTAGTGGTGGTGGGGGGATAGACGGTTCGGTCTCCATTCGCAGAGGTATGAACTGAAGAGATGGAGCTAGTCCAGACGTTGTTCCCCAGCTCGATTGCGGCTGACAGTTATTGTTTTTGGTTTTTTGAATAATAGGTTTGGTAACTACAGGGTGACATTCTGCCGTGACCCACTGATGAGTGCGTTCAGCATATGTGTATATGTCAAGGCCTGTACTGGAACATGCAAATTCAGACAGACTGGTTTACCCAGAGGTGGGGCAGGCATTTGTTCAAACATTCGCCTCTTTGCTCCTTCACCTGTCACCTCGATGTTTTGCTTTGAGGATTTATGACTTTATGATTTGTTTATCATAAGCCAGAATTTATTATTATACTGACTGAAATTAAATAAACCTGACTGATTGAATAGCAGGCTCCTGACCTCAGGCAACAGAGTTACAGTAAGAGGCAGTTGTGTTCCTGTGGCTGTTACAGAGACCTCTGTGTTTGACGTATATACGTTAGAGAATGTTTAGAAGATGGTGTGTTTATAGAAGTTCAGGAGAAGCTGATTGAACACGACAGTGTCTGGTTATTAAATGAAAACCCCAAATGAAAATTTTGAGGCAGATGAAGAATTGTGGGTGTGTATGAACACAGCCACACACGCCGAATATTTGCATGTCTGCACCTTAATTAACAAGGTCTTGGGGAGTTTAGCCCCTGTGGCGCTGAGTAAATGAGTGAAACGAGTCACCTCGGGACAACAACAGGTAAATCCTGTTTAGATCAACCCCAAGGCTCTACTTGTCCTTAATTTAGCTATCATTTCCCTCCTCCCTCCTCTTTTTCACCCTAATCACCTCCACACGTCCTCCTGCTAATCTTGTATGTGCACCTTCTCCTAATTTCTTCAAACTTTGGCCCATTCTCATTTCCTCTTTACCTTCGACTCTGAGCACAAACAAACTCAGTGCAGTGTCTCCCTCTGCTCTTCGTTAAGTTGTTAAACAGCCTGCGAGTTCATTTGAGGTGATGAAAGTGGATCAGTAGGGCAAGGTGACACTGACACTGTTCTGTCAACAGTGAATAGCTCCCTGTATAATCAATGAACTGTGTTCAAGCACTGGACAGGGGGGTCACATTTGCTTTGAGAAGTTTAAATTTTAAAAAAATGTACCTAGACAAACGTGCAGTTTGAATGATAAGGAATCAGACTTTGCTTTCCCTGACCCTGCACATAGCGTGAGATCAGAATTAGCACCTCTAACTTTGTTAGCTTCTAATTTAATTTTGTTAGGAAGCCCCATGACTAGTTCTGTTAACAGTGCATTAGAGCAAAAGATAGAGCCCTCATGGGTCATTACATTGATGACACACAGTAGCCTCTTCCACTGGCTTGATCTTCCACTTGGAACACCGGTGGGGAATTTCCTCATCTTATTTCTACTGTGTGGGCATCAGTAATTATAACTTATTTTGAGCTACAATAATTCTCACTTTTAGCATGGGATAATAACATTTGAACTAGAAGATTAATTGAATTTAGTATATTGATAAAGAAGGAAATCTTAATTAGCAAATCTACAAGCAAAACTAACACATTTATCAACTTCCTTTATTTTCACTAAAGACACTGAATCATATAGTATTAATGTGAATACCGCAGTGCAAAGCTTGCAAGAAAAATAGACGAGATGTCTGTGAATCTTCATGTGATATTTTCAGATTGCACATTGATTTGTTCTGACAGCTGCAGTGCAGCCAGTACTTTTCATTACATGTGCATTTAGAAAACCAGCCAAGGACCAATAGGATTTCAGCATTCTTTCCTGATCCATCTGTGCTCCTGGTGTGAGTGTAACTTACAGTAGCGTGGAGGGTCTCTTGAGGTCAGGGAGCTGAAAATCACAAAGACATGTGGAATGCTGAAAGGTGGCCAACACAAACAGGCAGCAGGCCTGGCTCTCCATCCGTGCAGAGCTCAACCACCACCATCCTTCAGCTGGGCTCGGGGGCAACCCAGAGCTGCATGGGCTCAGGTTTGGCCACTAGGGGGTGAAGGTGCAGGAAACAGACCATTAAGTAAATAGCCTCCTGCTAACGTATCAAGTGCTTTTAGTACCAAGGTTTTTTTTTCAGTTTGAGCTTGTGGTTGAAATGCAAAGGTTAGTTTTCATTTCACAAAGTGTACGCCATATAGCTCAGTTTGGCTAGAATTGCTTTGCAAGTAACAATAATATATGTTTAATTTTGTTTCCAACACATTGACACATTTTTTTCATCAGCTAGAGTGTGTATTACGGCATCCACATGGCTGTCTTCTTGGTTTGTGCTCTATGAACACAGGACAAATTAAAAATTAATAATGTGATGATTGTGAGGGTTGAACAGTTTTGTCATGGATCTTCAGTATAATTTAGTTAGCCCGTTCATGAGTGATTTTATTCATCACATGAAGTTGGCATTATACTGCTATCAAACACAGCTGTGTCAGTATGTAGCATGTAGGAGAAATTACTTGGTAATTATCAGTGTAGCTGGAGTAGGCTTGTGGTCACAGGGTGAGATCTCCGAACATCCAAGGAAACAAACGCAAATCCATCAGTTACACCGCAAATCAATGGGTAGTTCCACCTCATCTATTGTCTTCCTGTTTTCACTCTTCTGGTAAAGAAGAAGTTAATTATGATGGAATATTCAACTTTTACAAGTGACCAGAGGTGATCAGTGTTTCAGACAAACTTTTTTAAAAATACATATTTAATTATATTTTAAGAGTTTTGGATTTTTCTGGGAAGACAAAACCTGTAACTGTTAATTAAAGATCCATCGTGTGTGTTTGAAAAGGATCTATATATTCATATTTGTGTAAGACACAAAAGTAAGAATGGGTGTGTTTTTGTCACTTAGAATAAACTGTTTATATCGACAGAGGGAACGTGTTTCTGCAGTAACTCAGCAGACTTTATCTTCTACTTTTTTCTGTGTTATAGAAGGTGGCATCCAGTGTTAAAGTGTGTTAGCATAGCAATATCCTTTATAATAAAAGCCCTGAATGGACAAAACAAACACTGGCTCTGATTAGGGACAAATGTGTTTTTGCAGACACCGTAGGGCATGGTGAGGCAAGGGCTATTCTGTTGGTTTCAGTGATACGACTAAATACCACACACTGAACCATAGTGAGCCTTTTTGGAGCTCATTTACAGATAGAACCAGACCTTTTTGAAACATGCCTTTATGTCTAATTTCCGCTTTTTTTTTTCCTGTTTGCAAATCTTTGTAATCTGTTCATTTGTTGCAGTCTCCTTCCATGTCTGTGTATTGTAAGATGTGGAAAACTGAAGCCACATACACAGAAAATGAACTTTTAGGAGAGCAGGAAACATCTTGTGTCCAGCAGTTAAACCTTACCATTGAACAATATTTACATATTTGGAGATCCTGGTTTTTTCAGTGAGGGTGGTGGAGGAGTGGAGGATGGTGATTGAACTTTTTTTTTCCCTGGAAAAACTATATCAGACTAAGCTGAAGTGGAGTATTCTATTATGTCTGCTAACATGTCTGCCGGGGGTCTGGGCTGGTGTAAGCCGATGCGTACGAGTTACAGGTTACACCTTCATCTTTGTCCACAAAGTCCAAAGGTTTGAATTTTGCAACAAAAACAGACTCCACAAGAAGCTGAGTGGGTTTTCTTCCCACATTTTCTAATCAAAACCATTATGAGTTTCACCCACAGAGGGACGATCCGCAGGGCTCGGTTTCCCTCCCCGGCACACATCCATTTAACAATAGCGGGCATTTTGGTCCAGGAGAAACTCTGTTGGCTGCATCAAAATGAAGGGAGCAGTTAGGGTTTCACTTACAGTCAGAGAAAGAGAGCGAAAGGGGAGAGAGAGGCAGAGAGAGCCAGGCAAAAAAGAGAAAACAAACACACAAGGGTTGGTGAATTATGGGTAAAGACAGCTGAGGCTAACCAGGTTTGGTTTCCACGGTGCAGTGGGGGGCTTATTGAAAAACAAAAAGTCTGTGACTCAGTCGTGCTCTCAAGGAGACTCTAAGGCTGTAGACTTTCTCTTTCTCCAGAAACTCAACAAAAACACATGCAGTTGAATATAAAGGAGAACACCTTCAAAAACATAAAACCCCAGGGTTCAATATGGTCACAAAAATGTTCCACGTATCCTCACTGCTAATGCCAAAAAGGGAGGAGGGGGAGAGGGCCGGGGGGGTGGTGGAGGAACTGGGAGAGGGAGGGGAAGAGTGAGGGAGAGGAGGGATCTGTCCTCACATTTGCTATCAATTTAGGGCACTGAAAATAAGCACCAGGTTCACTGGAGCCGAGGAGAACACCAGGAATGTTTTTCTATATAAAACCCAGGCAGGGAGGGAAGAAATGGAAGAGAAAGGGTTCTGCACAGAGAGCCAGAAAATGAAAGATAGAAAGTTTAGACGTGAAACAAAGGCGGAGGGAGATGATTGCCGTTAGCACCTTTGTTCCAGATGTGAAGCTGCGTTTGTTCAGCGTTGTCACGGCGACACATGACCCTGAGGTGAAGGACAATAGATGATGCACCGTTTAAGCATACAGGCACTGAGGGAAGAGTTCTGCTGACACCTTAAAAAAAAAAAAAAAAAAAAAAAGCTAAAAAATCCACGTCTGGAATGATCCCAACACATGCACACAGATTGAAAGTTGTTTGTGCTCTGCACGTTTAAATGCTGCAGCTCCCTGTGTCCGGGACGGTGTCGGCTGGAGATCGGAGCCTCCCCAAGAGCTCTGACCAGGCACAGCGGATGGACCAGCTTATCTCTGAGAAGATAATCAATACCTCTAAATCTGAGCAGCAGCGTGGCCCCATTTCTGCTTGTAATATAAACAGCAGTAAAAGTTTAACACGCCACTTTTTTTTTCTTTCCTTTTCACCCACAGGAGGTTTGGAAAATCCTTCAGTTTACCCATTTTTGGGCACATCACAAGTTTCTGAGTGCTCTGCAAAGGCAGATGAATATAGGAGTTTAGGAGTTTGTACACATGACATTATGGGATGCGGCGGTTGTCTTTCACAGCGAGTTGGACTTAAGTCGAGTGGTTGACCCTCTAACAAAGCTCCTTCACCCAGCGCTTCCCATCAACAAAGTGCTGCTCTTATGCTGATAGAAACAGTTGAAAAAGACCAAGAGTCGAAACAAGGAGGGAGTTAAAGAAAAAGAAAGCATGAGGGGAGCAAAAGGAGGAAAAAGGAGGGGTGGGGTGGGGGGGTAAGAGACAGACCAGATGTGTCTTTTGTTTAGATTTGAACGGAGCGGAAAGGAAGGGTGTAGGAGTTAGAAGGCGAGCTCGCAACCAAGAGAAAAAGAGAGGGAAAGCAAGCAAGTGGGAGTGTTTTTTTTCTTCTTGGTCTTAAAGGAGAGGACTGTAATGAAACCAAAGCATTCATAGCCAAGCGCCTGTATGTGGGGAGGGGGGGGGGGCTGCTTCATACTGTATGTGATTACCTACCAGCAAAACCACATTCATTATACTAATTGCTACAATGGTCCCGGCGGCTGGGGGCTGAAAAGGGGGCGATGGCGAGAGGGGGCTGCATTGTTAACATTTGTTAGGCTCATTGACTCCAGAATTCATGGTGTCTGTCATTATAGGCCGCTGGGATATTCTCCAGGGCCGGCGTTTATAAAGAACCTGATAATCTAGAGGTCAGAGGCCAGTGAAACCGGACCAGGGTGCCTGCATCAACATCCCATACAAACCTACTGTAAGCATAATCAGGACTGGAAGATGGGGCCCAGAAAGGTCCACGGTGAAAGCTGAAGGAGTCAGAGTAGAGTAGAGTAGAGTAGAGTAGAGTAGAGTAGAGTAGAGTAGAGTAGAGTAGAATATCATGTTATGTCATTGTGCTACTCCAGTCAATGCAACAATATTAACAGAACACAAGTACTACAGAAATAAGAATAGAGTGAATATAAAATTACAAAAACTACAAATAAAATAAGAAAATAGAATATAAATTTGACAATTTTACAAAGTAACATAAAAGAGAGGTAAGTAGAATAAAAATAAAAATGGACAAAATATGAATAGATGCAAATGTACAGGATTAACAGTATGTGACAGTATGTATTACCCACAAATAGCAAAAAAACAGTATGTATATCTAAGTCTATATCTATATCTAAAGACTAGGATCCATATTGGTAGTTGAGATTAGGACATGATGTACCTGAATTAAATTAAATATGTGTTCTCTTCTGTTGTATATTTTACAGTGATTATATTCAAAATTTTTTGTTTGTTTGTTTTCATGCGGAAACATTGTGTTAATTGTAAAAAGGCTCCAGCAAAATGAGTCTTAACTTCAGCGTAAACCCTTTCAGTCGCATTGTATATGGAACAATGGATATGTTTTTTGTTTGTTGTTTAAAGTAATTAACGACCGAATAAACTACTACTACTATTACTAAGTCAGATGGTTACTTATGGTTTTAAACTATTACCTGATTAGATCTAACAAGACAGAAACTTAAACAACACATCCAGATAAAAACATTACAAAAGATACAATAAGAGTGACATAACAGATATAAGACAAATAACTAACAAGATGAAAACAATGTATAAGATGCACGAAAACCTTTTTTTTCAGCAGCTTGCAAACAACATGAAAGTATATGGTTTTAAACTCGTTATGGTCAGAACATGACAAACTCTGACCATGCAGAGGACACAGGTATGATGATCATAAGTGAGTCCAACCAAACAGAATATTAAAACCTAAGTGTATTAGCCAACAATGTAAACCAGATCAAGCAAAAAAGATAAGCAGAAATATACGGTTATATCACCCAGCCCAGATAATTATGGTTTTATCACCCAGCTCTGAGTAACACTGCTTCCATCCAGATTGCCGTACATTAACATGAGCACACACGTTTAGCATGTGTTACGCATTCAGGCCTCAGATAGTAGCAAGACGTTACCCAAAACACAACCGCAGAGGCCAAGATTTGGACGGCTGAAAGACGAGGCCCTTTGCTGCATTTTGCTGTACAAAACAGCCATGTTTCCAGCAGCTTGTGTCAATATTTCAATTTCTCTGTGTTGTACATGTGTGTGTGCAGAGAGCTCTGAGCAGATGACTGCTATGACAGTTAGAACACGTGCGACGGTGAACACAGAAACTCACACGGCCCAATCTGTTCAGTGTCGAACCCAAATCAACCCATCGGAGGAATGTTGCCAGTTGTGATATATGACCAGCAGTTGTTGGTGAAACATTTGCAGATCATTGCTGAATTCTTTCGCAGGCCTTCGCAGGAAATGGACTGACTAAAAATCTTGTCTCCTGCCCTCCTTATTCTGACACTTTGTCCTCCTATTTATTTACCTTTATTTAACCCATAAAGACCCAGTGCTACTTTTGTGTCAGTTCCCGAATAATTTTTTTTCCCTATATTTAACTTTTCTTGAAAGATTTATCACCATTTATTATAATATTGTCCTCTGCATTTTGCGTTATGAAGTGAAAAATCAGGTATTTTCCTATTATAATTTTCTGATCATGTAGATGTTCATTCATTCATTCAGTTATTTGTTTTGAGCAGAAGAAAAAATTAAACTTTTTGTGTACAAGGAACTAATATCAGAGCAAATACATTTATAAATAAAGGTGATCAAGACAAAATAGCAATTGCCATATACACTAGTAATAACAAAATAAATTCAATTTGTACTGCTCAAAAAGCCTGTTCATAAAAGCTCTGGTCAAAGTTGAGGGTTATTACATCAAAAACAGAGAAAACAGCAGAAAAAGGGACTTTCTCAGCCAAATCTCTCATTAACTGAACATAAACCCAGTGTGTCCATCCACTGCCATGGATCCAACTCCATGGGTTTTACTGGTGAATCAATGTTGTAGAAGATGACAGCATTTCCACGGTAACTACAGAGCCTCTGAATGTTAAGATGGGTCATATCTGATGACCATGAAAAGATGAAGAACTGTATTTTACACCAATTATTGACATGTATTGATAGGATTAATGGATTAGAAGTTATTAAACCTTTTAGATCAGTAGATGGTTTTGGTCGTTGGTGGCTGTTGGGGTCTTTCAGGGTTAATCAGGAAAAATCCCATTGAGATTAAGAACCTCTTTTACAAGGGAGTCCTGGCCAAGATAGGCAGCAGCAAATACAATACACAGTTACAAGATTGCACAGTTAAAAGACATACAACAGACACATTTGACAGTAAATAGTTTGTAAAAATAACATTTACAAGCAGATGAAGAAAAACAAGTGCAGGTTATGGAGCTGGCCCCAAGAACTCTGTTTGGACTTAAAAGCCCTCAAAGAAATGAACTCAGTTTCCAGTCTTTGTGCAGCTGATTTGATGCATAAGGTGCAAAGTAAACAAAAGCCCTTTGACCCAGTTCTGTACAGGCGTATGGAACAGAAAGCAACATATGATCATTTGTACAGAGAGAATAAATATCAGAATTTCTCTTCACAATTAATGCACAAATGTAGAAAGGCAAGAGGCCAACCATGGACCCTTCTCAGACTCTTATAGGCTACGTTCAGACAGCAGGTCTTAATGCACAATTCAGATTTTTTGGTGAAAATCAAATTTTTTTGTGTGCTCGTTCATATTTCACCTTAAATGCGACTTCTATCAGTTCTGAGTATGAACTGAATGCGACCCTGAAGTGATCCGCATGCACAAAAGAGGTCCTGATGGAATATGTGACCACGCAGACACACACTGTGTTTACGGAAGGAAGTATGTTTTTCCTGCAGCTTCTCCTCCTCCTGGGATGCAGAATTGTGACGTTTGTCACATTTCAATGACAAAGGTCAGATAAATGTGACCTGGCCGTTAAAAATATCAGATTCGTACCGGATTTAGGACCACATATGGAAGTGGCCTGGGTCGGATTTGGAAAATTGGATTTGTGTTAAGGATGCAAATTATCGATTAATCCATTAATCATTGGTTGATTGACCTTATCGATCGATTAACGATTAATTAATAAGCAGCAGTTTTCCTGAGAACCTGAGTTTCTCTTTCGATAAGATCTATAAGAATAAAAGCTAAATATTGTTTATATACTTCATGAAAAAAGCATGTCAAATTCCTTAATGATTGATTTATGGAACCATTGGATACAGTACAGGCAATGACATTTATGGAGTAGAACTGAATAAACTCTGCAGAGAAATTCAATAAAATAAATGGATCTGAAGAGGGGCGGTTTAGAAGAAATGGGCATTTCTGACTTTGCATCACTGACATGTTGTACAATTAATTGATAGTTGATTAATTGTTTACATCCCTAATTTGTGCTGTTCAAACTGTCTTTAACAGTTCGGATACAGGCCACATATGGGCAAAAAAAAATCGGATTTGGGCCACGTTTGCCTGCAATCTGAACGTAGTCATATTGTCAAGAAGAAGTCGTACCCCGTCCATGTTCTTCTCTTGAGGTCAGCTAATGTAATGATCTGCGTCACATGTCTTTGGACTTTGGCTGTAGCGCCGGTGCATAGAGAACACAGCTTAGTAGGTGGTTGGCAAGATGTCCCTGTCTTTTCTTCAGTCTCTGCCTCTGTATCTGTGCTTCTGTATCTGAGACATTAGCCTCAGTAATAGGGACAACTGTGTTACATGATCTACAAAAAAATAAAATAAAATCAGTCTTCAAATAAATTCTCTGCGTAGGAGGCTTCCTTGAGTTAGCTTGAGTTGCTCTTTGGATGAGATGCAAAAACAGATGTAAAAATACAAGAAAAGTCTTTTTACAGAATTCAGATGCCTTTATCATCACAGTATGATCTTATTAATCCCAATCCTCAGAACTACAGAAGAGAGTTTGGAATTAGTTTGTTGGATTTTAAACACAGTATTTTCAACAGTTTTTTCCAGAGGTCACAACAGACCGTGAATAAACTGTGAGAAAAGCAAATTTATGTGTAAATCATTTTCAGACCATTTTTACTGCCATTTCTGCTACTTGAATAACAACAATAACTTTATTTTATCTACTGCATTGAAAACAAATAAGCATCTTTAAATATTTAACAGGCTCTTTTTTTTCTTTTACTCATTACATTCAGTTCATAATACTTTTAAAAACATGCTTCTTGTTGAAAGTTTTTTTTTATTTTTTTTTTTTATGCAACCCACCTAAAATCTGGATTGTCTTTAGGAATGGATGCTCTAAAAGGCAATCAAAACTTCACTTGAAAATATAACTCAATCTTTACACGTTCTTTAGAGAAATCCCCACAAAGAGAACTTCACAAGGTTTTTAGCGTTCCAACCATTAACAATCAGTAGATGAATCAGTGTCAGATGCATAACCAGTCCTCAATGACTTGAATATTGAATTGTTGAAGTTTACCTTGTTTTATATACTTTAAAATTACTTATTGGCTTTTGCTAAAACAGCCAACTCTTCTGAAATATAACAAATTGCCTTGTATAAAACAAAATAATTCTGCGAGTGTGGGAGGCACATTTCAGAAGTCTCACCACAGAAAGACCATAATGGGCATAAAATCTAGAAAAAAATACAAAATTTAACTAAGTTGTGCCTTTTACAAATAACAAAAGTTGCTGCTGAAGGTGTGTAAGCAATTAAAAAGAAATCTGTTTCGTGTGACAGAATATTATGCAAACCATTGGTTTCAACTTGATACTGGTTTAATATAGAAGGATATTATCCTTTTAAAAGCTTTTTTACGTGAAAATCTTTCTCTTTTTTTGTGTGATGCATTGCTGTAGATTAGTAGAACAGTAGTATGTTCACATGTTTCTAAAATATGTTTTCAAAAATTTCTGGTGACCCCAGACATTCAAATTGGAGAGATTTTTTTGCTAAAATTAATTTGTTTTTAATCATGTAATAGTTTGCTATACTATGTTGCAAATAAAGGTTAATTCTAGAGGACATTTAGTCTATATAATGTATATTATTATGGACGGAGGCAGAAAAGCCAGGTGGAGATTACTGCACAAAGGGAGAATTTGATTTTCCTTGGTCAGGATATGTACAGTCAGTCCAGCTTGGATTTACAAGGCTGACAATTAATACTGAACAAACAATAACTCAAACTATGAATTATGAAAGAGCTGCAGCATCTGAAACCAACCACAATGAACATTTAGAAGATAAACAGTACCGCAGTGCTTCAGTTTCAGACTCACAGTTTGTCAAATCTTTTATGGATTGTGATTGTCTCTGTCAACTCACCATATATTTTTTATTAGTAAGTTTTTATTTTTATCAGTTAATAGAAATTTCAGGTGACCCCATGTGGGGTCCTGACTCCAAATGTTGAAAAACACTGTTCTAAGTAGTCTTAAAAAGGTCTTAAAAAGTCTTAAATTTAACTTGTAGAAACCTGTAGGAACCCTGTTTTCATACATTTGTTACTAATTACATTAATTTATCTAGTTTTTGTCAGAGGTGGAAGCAGTATAGTTGAATATTCTACTTTGAAATGAGGTGAAATATCTGATAATTTGAATGTCGTGGAGTCGTTGAGTAAATGTATTTTAGTTGTTTTTTTCCCTTGTTGCTGCTCTTTGGACCTGCAGAGGCTCAGTCTGGCCACGGTGGCTGCTGCCACTGACACAGCCACAGTTAACGCTCTACTATTGTAGGCAGCTAAAGTTGGAAGGGAATTCCCTGGTGTGTACTGGATCCATACGGTGCATACAACACTTGCAGAACGTTGATGTATATGTTTGCACAAGGCCCATGCGTATGTGTGGGGAAGAAGAAGAGCGACGACAGATTCCCATCAACTGTCAGGTGGTTTTTACATCGGTTGGAAATAGACACGGGACTATGAGAAGAATTGGGGGATCAACTGGGGCAGGACGGGGTTGGCATGACAACGGGCCGGCTCTTTCACTGGAGGCTGACGGCTCACGGATCATATCACATTTCCACATGCTGGCACCCCCCCACCCTTCACCCCCCACTGTTCCCCTCCCACACCGTCCACTCACCCATCCACACGTGCAGGGCCTGCCTGAGCCACATATTCTCTGGGTCAGAACTAAACCACAGGGGCCTGACTAATCAGACCACACACACACACACACACACACACACACACACACACACACACACACACACACACACACACTGCAGGAGAAAGATGGTGAGGTGGGAGTGAGAGTGAGAGTGGGAGTGGGCTGGTTGACATCTAATGCTCTGCAAGGCAGTGAGGTTTGAGTCGGGCGTTTTTGTACAGTTTGCGGTGGGAGAGTCCCGTCCAAGAGCAGGAGGGAAAAGAGGTTTGGAAGGAGAGGAAGAAAGAGAAAGTGAAAAACCATGATTAGGTAGATGACATCAGGAAAAGTGTTCTGCAGGAGTATTTCACATGGAATTAACCTCTTAAACGCACCTCTGTGAGTCCTGAGTCCAACACTTCAATAATATTATTGATCCTAATAGAAATAAACCCTATAAGGACTATCATTATAACAGGCCGCCTAGATTTCTTTCTTATTTATTTATTTATGTATTTATTTATTTTTCTTTGCAATAAAAGAGTCAGAAAATGTCTTTTTTGACAATTCTTTTGCACCTTTTTTCAGGAAGAACTTAACTTTCAATATCCGACCATTAATTACCATTATTATCCTCCTAAGACCCACTGTCCACATTTGTGGACAAGAGTTTCACAACTTTATACAAAAAAAAAGAAAAGAAAACTGTCCACCACAAAGGACATTCCATAAAAATTTTAAAAACTGCATCTGAAAAAACTGTTGCATCATGTTTCCAATGTAGGCACTTATTTACTAAAAAACAAAAAAAGCTTGCACTTTGCTGACATGTCCTGGGTCTTGGAGGTTAAGTGTAAGAAATGCTTAAAACAGTGTGTTATAGCAAAAGAAAAAAAAATAAACTTGCAATTTTATCACATTTAACATGTAAAACAACAAATTTTATGAAATTATAGAAATAAACTTTCAACTATTTTACATTTGAGTTTGTCTAGATCATTCTGTGGCTAGGTTCTTATTTTTAATTATTTCTAGTCATTTTTTTCCTGTGTGATAGTCTCTGTTTGCTTTCGGTCTAGTTGTAGACAGAGCCTCTCATTTCACTGTATAATAACTGTATAATATTTACAGCTAAAATACAACTATCAATGAACTATACAAACCGGGAAAATACAGATGAAAACAGTGAAAATCATTTCAACAGAAACACACCAGAACACACTAGGAGAACACTCCAAAACAGCACTATCACTATTATATACAATTATTTACAAGAATTCACTGCTAAAACCTCAATAAAATGCTGCTAAAAGTAATAAAAATCTTCCATGTCTCTCTCACCGACTGCACTCTGCTACCATCAGGTCCGCCCACTTTCACCCCTCCCCCTCAGCCAATGCTGGCCTCCACCCTAATCTGTTATAGACCAATAGAAGGAACCCACTCTCAAGTAAAAGATGACGTTTGAATTTTGTCAATAGCACAAACAGTTCAAGAGTTATGATAGTGGAAGAAAAATGTGGCGCTGGAGACACGATCGTCTTAAAAGGGTTAAACATCATTATTCCAAGAATACAAAGATACTAAACTCCCCAGACTCCCACAAGTTTGCAGAATCTAATTTTTATTTATTTTTTTATTTATGTTTTTCAGTTGATCTATGGATAATTGTCAGATTAGTCTATAAATTCTTTCATCTTTTGTCAAGCCTGTGAGTGTTACAGCGAAAATATTTCCAGAGTGTAAACTGTTCTGTCATGAAATGTAATGGCTGACAAATTGACTTAAACAAATCTAACACAAAAGCTGTTGAGTGCTGGGACTACGCTTGTGATTTAATTTTGGAGGGAAATGAAGTTGTGGAATACCTGGACTCATAAAGGAGTACCTTTATGGAGCCAAATCTTGCTTTCTGACAAATATTGTTGTGAGTGTAAACCTACATTTTTTACTTGTATGGGTGTGTATGCACATAAAGGTGACATACGAGCTTATGGTTAGTTTGAAACCATGTTTGGACTAATGTAAGTTTTTTAGTGTTTCTTTTATTAAGCACACGCTAAATAGAAATAAGGCTCTCCCAGTCAAATTAAGTCTAAAGCTGCGTTTCCTCTATGTGGTACCGGCTCGATTCAACTCAGCCTTTCTGCGTTTTCATTACAATCTGTGTATCATTTGTTCTTTTCATGTTCAATTGAGAATCCACGGTTGGAAAATGAAAAAATTACTTGTTATTTCATTATTCATGTACAAATTAAAAAATGAGTTGTTTTTCATTCTTTCAATTGTACGCACAAATTAAAAATTGGAAATAAGTAAACGGACCAAATATCGGGTTTCATGTTGACATTTTTGATATCCGATTTGGTTTGACTCAGAAATTACTGACTTCTTTGTGTGTTATGTGAGTGGCTTCTCCTTAGATTGTCTACCATGGACACACTGTATCAGACACAACAACAATACCTGGAAGATCCTGCCAAATTTTTTCAGTTCTCATGTTGTCCTCCGTCAGAGTAACGTGTTTGCTGCCTCTGAATAACACAAAATTCTCAATTATCGCAGAATACATTAGGTAGAATACTAGCAAACCCACGACTGTCCAGCTCAACATTGAAAATGTCGACATAAAACCCCACATTTGGTCCATTTGCTTATTTCCAATTTTTAATTTGCGCGTACAATCGAAAGAATGAAAAACAGCACGTTTTTTGATTTGTATATGAGTAATGAAATAATGAGTCATTTTTTCATTTTTTGATTGTGGATTCTCAGTTGAATATGAAAAGAAAGACTGCTACATAGATTCATCACAAAAGTACCTGGAATCTGGGACCTGGTACTATTTTTTTTTAGTATCTCCTCAGCCGAGGTTCCAAAACGGGTGAAGAGATGCTAAAATGTGATGTGTGAACACTGCAGACCACTGATTGGTCAGAGAGTTGTTACTGCGTCGTTGCGTCATCAGTTCGTGACCTGCCATTTTTAACAAAGCAGATCCGGAAGTTGAAGTTAATATACCAGTAGGTTAAATACATCCATGATGACGGCCCGCAAAACGACATCATGGTCAGTCTAGGAGGTTCTTCTTCTTCTCTTCCTCTTTGCTTTTATCGTCAGCTGTGTCATGTTGAAGATGACATCACAGAAGCTATGACAACCAGGTACTCTGAAGTCGGGACTATCCGGTAATGGAAATAGCCTCCAGGAATAGTACCTGCTAATCGAGTTGTGTCGAGCTGGTAGTACGTAGTGGAAACGCAGCTTAATACTCACATTCCTCATGGCACTACTTCTGCTATATCCCTAAAGTGAAAGGTTTGATAGCCTTTCTTGAGTTCCTGTCAAAGTACGCAGAGCAGTATTTCATCAGGGCTCTGTTTAAAGAATTCTAACAGTTCTAATGATCATATTCAGGCTTTTTGGGGTGTGACATATCAACACATACGAGGGCTGTTCAATAAGTTCATGGTCTCACCCAGAAATACTGGTTGTTATAATACAGGATGTTACATTCTTTCATGATGGGATAGTGATGCTTGAACATCGATGGACCAAGTGCATTGCTGTAAATGGAGATTATGTTGAAAAATAAAATATAAATTATCAGTCTGTGTTGTTCTGTTCTGGGTGAGGCCATGAACTTATTGAACGGCCCTCGTATTTACATGTTGCTACAGCCATAATCATAATGGAATTTTAACCCATAAAGACCCAGTGCTACTTGTGTGGCAGTTCCCAAATGAATTTTTCCTTGTAATTATCCGTTTTTAAGTGATGTATCACAATTTTTGATCATATTATTCTGGGCATTTTGCATTTTTCAGTGTAAATCGTGTATTTTCCTATATTTGCTCATAAAAAACTCAGAGTAAATTCAAAGGTTATTATGCCAGATTCCAAAAAAAACAAACAGAATAAAAAGTGACTTTTTCAGCAAAGATATCAATAACTGACAATAATATGTGTGTCCATCCCTTGTCATTGATCCAACTCCATAGGTGTAACTGATGAATCAATGTTGTAGAAGATGACAGTGTTTCCATGTTCACAGTGGAGCCTCTGAACATCCAAATGGATCACATCTGTTTATGATTTAAAGCTGAGAAACTGCATTTTACTGTAATTACTGACATGTATTGATAGGATTAGTGGATCAACAGGTATTAAATGTTTTAAATCAGTAGATGCTTTTGATCGCAGGTGGCTGTCTGGGTCTTTATGGGTTAAGAGTGACTTGCATGTGATCACTTTTCCAACAATAAAATGGAGTATGTAAGGTGAAGACACGTGCATGTGTGTGTGTGTGTGTGTGTGTGTGTGTGTGTGTGTGTGTGTGTTGTGTGTGTATCCGTGGGTCCAGTGTGTACGTATGGAGCCATTGTGTGTCCTCAGAGGGTAACGAGGGCTCTGGACTCAGGTTAACAGGAACAAATGGAGGCCTTGTTTTGTGAGTAGGTTTTAGTGTACATGCAGCTCTGTGACAGCGATGACAGCTGAGCCTTACCCTCCCAACTCTCTCTCCTTCTCCATCGCTCTCTGTGGCATGGGGGAGGGTGTGTATGTGTGTGTGTGCGTGTGTGTGTGTGGGGGGGGGGTCGGGCTCCCAAGCAGGGTGCATTTGAAGTGGCTTCTGGGAGGCCCTGGAGCGTGCCGAAAGGTTGGAGGTTACAACAACTGGGCCTCTCTGGACCTCCCCAACCCCTTTACCCTCCTTGTTAAATCCCTCTAACCCCTACACACACATACTCACATATACCCCCCCCACCTCACCCCCAGCCCCCCCCCTTTTCATGTCACAGCCACAGATCACTTCCAGATCCCCCTGACACATTAGGAAAGAAAAAAAACTTTAGCTCCTGTTATCCTGCGCTCAGCACCGTGACAACTTAACATCTGAATGTCCCAGCACACATCAGCCTCCCCCACCCCACACACACACACACACACACACACACACACACACACACACACACATACAACATCCTCATCTTTGTTAACTTTAAAAATACCTCTTGAAAACACTCCCTGGTTCTCTTTCAGTGTCACACGTCTCACTTGATGTGCGTACATATCTCATGAATAGGCCATTGTGTTTTTTTCTCCAGGTGTAACCCAAAAACAAATACATTCTCATGCATTCTGTTTGTGTTTCCGCGTGGTGTGTGTGTTGTACATGTGGGCACGTGTGCCGCTTCTCAGGAGGATGTTTTGTTCTCCTCCTCACTAACACTGAAGAATCTGTCGTTCGCTCAGCGAGGTGTGAAATTGCACTGTCATCCGCTTCACCTGTCAGAAAAGGAGGTGGGGAGGGGGTGATGAAATGACTCAGATCCTTTAGAAAATTCTCAGTTATTCTGTCGGCCTCTTTTTCTCTTTTCCTTTACTGTTCTGGAGATCTGTATCAGGATTTTGCTCAGCAGTGTTCCCCGTGTCAGCCCCCCACCCCCTTCCCCTCCCTCCCTCCCTCTCAGCTTAACATCTGTTTCTAGTGAGGGCCAGAAAGGGGGATGTTGAACTCTTAAAATTAATTAGCGCATTACCAAATGCGTAGAGAGGCCTCGCTAGACCCCCGTTACTCACACCACTCCACTGCTCCTCGCTTCTTCCTGCTCCGCAAAAACCCCCATCTCTGCAAGTCCCAGGGGGGCGGTTTATCACTGAGGACCAATTAGAGTAGGAAGTGAGGTCGCTGACCTTCTGTCAAGCCTCATCAGCTCCCGTGTCACCTGACAGAGGCCATGCCACCACAACCAACAGAGGAAAGGGGAGGAGTCATTGACACCATGTAGGAGATTGCTACAGGGCTGGAGAGCCTTTTGTTCATAAAGGTGCAGATGGAAACTGTTTGTTGTCTGGAAAAATTGTCATTGATGATAATGTTTATGCCTACGCACTTGATGATGTGGCAACACGTCACCTGTTGTGTCTTAAAGCATTACACATCATACAGTATGTAGTCGCACATCTTTTAGACACAATATCATTAGCCTCATACACAAATGGACAAAAGTATGTGGACACACTGAATTCAGGTATTTCTTTTCTAACGGGTCTGGGATACAAAACAGTATTGACAAATATAACAGTTACATAATGTGATAAATGTCATATTCATTATTAATATTGATGTTTCTATGTCTGATCCTCATAAACAGGACATCATACAGCTGTAGACATGTGTCCCAATATTTATGTTCATATATTTTAGAAACATCAATATTTCCTTAAAGTTTAATGGAAGATTTTTCTTTCTCAGTGAGATGTGATGAAAGTAGATGGTTAGATGTGGAAGAAAATTATTATTTGCAGTCAGAGGAGGAAAAATATTGTAGAAATTTAGAGGTAGAACATTTAAAATCAGAGTTGTGGATAAAAAAAAAATAAATAAATAGAAAAAAATCATTGTTTGGGGTAAACCATCTCTGAGGCATTTTGGAAGCAAAGATAATTAAAGCCAGACTAACCAATGCAATGATATTTATCCCAATATAAAACTATATTCTGACATTAGTCATTATTGTTTTGTGTCCCAGACCCCTGTTAGAAAAGAAACACCTGAATTCAACGTGTCCACATACTTTTGTCCATTTGTGGATGAGTTATGTAAATATGATATGAGGCTAACGATATGCTAATTGTATATTTAACCTTAGCAAACCTTCATCACTCATCTGAATTGTTTTATAACTGCATATTTTTGTATATTCTCATCAACATTCTGGTACAATGCTGATGTTTAAAGGCCTAGTATCTTAAAATTCAGGGTGATCTAATTGCAGAGATGGAATATAATATTCATTATTATCTGTTCATGATTGTACAATCACCTTTGATTAATTGTTTTATTACTTTAGAATGAGCTGTTTATATCTGTAGAAGGATTGACTTACCTTTTCACTAGGAATAAGCATTATGTTGAACTGAGATGAACTGGGGACACATCCAGGTTGTACCCCATCTTCATCTGTTGGTCACTGGGATAGGCTCCAGTGACCCTATGATCCAGTGAAAATAGATAAATAACAGAATGGAATATTAGCTTTGAAAAGCCTAAATAGTGCCTAAATGGCAAAATCGAGGTCAATCCTCTGGATATCATTCTTGCTCAACAAACAAACAAGAAAAAAGCACATTTTCAGCCCTGGCCATTAGAGATACTTGCTCAAAGATCATATTGATAAGCAGTTTAGGTAAATCAGAATCAGTCACTCCTTATAGAATAGATTGAGTTCAAATCAAACTAATATTTTCTGGAGCACTTAGAGGTGTGTGTGTGTGTGTGGGTGTGGGTGTGTGTGTGTGTGTGAGAGAGAGACAGACAGAGAGAGTTAGAGTCAGGTAGCTTTTTGTGCATTTCTGAATAATTTTGGGCCATATTATTACATAATTTTGTCAATGTCTGATGAGTTGTCATTAGTCCAGAAACAGACTGTTAGGGATGTAGTTCAACAAAAAATAGGTTTCGAGACCAATTTTTGGTGGTCTCTGTCTTCTCATGGACTCAACTCATTTGGTCTTGGTCATGTCTTGATCTCAGATGTAGCAGTCTCGATGGGATTTGTACAAAAACTGTATCATCACAGAATAGTATCATTATTACCTCTGCCAAGGAGGTTATGTTTTTGTTGGCGTTGGTTGGTCTGTCTGTCTGTCTGTCTGTCTGTGAGCAAGATAACTCAAAAAGTTATGGATGGATTTGGATGAAAATTTCAGGAAGTTTTGATACTGGCACAAGGAACAAATGATTAAATTTTGGTGGTGATCAGGGGTGGGGGAGCCACTGATCTGCCTTGGTGGAGGTCTGCGCTCTCAGAGTGCCTCTAGTTCATTAGGCACCCTCTTCAAATGCAACCAGTCAGATGCATCTATTTTAAAAACATTTTACATTGAATAAATTTTCTCAACAGGCAATGCCAGCCCTCTACAGTCCACTAGTGATGTAGTTGACCTTTTTTTTTTTTGCGGTCTCTGTCTTGTCACAGACTCAACTCATTTGGTCTTGGTCTTGTCTTGGTCTCCATACCCTTCGGTCTCAGCCTTGTCTTGGTCTTGGTCTGGCCGGTCTAGACTAAAACCCTACAGACTGTCGCCTAACATGTCTGGCCTGAGGTTTATAATGAACCAAAAAAAATTTTCAGTCACTTTTTCAGCAGCAGCAAAAGAACACAATACACAAATCCTGAAAGTTAACACAACTGAACCATTTAGTGCAGTCTGACATTATCAATATATACACGCTTAAACACGTTAACCTGTACAAAACCATAATACACTTATACATGGGCCTCTTAAAATGAGTGACTGAGAAGGGAAGTCTGAACAGCAGTGTTTTTAATGACACCACTTTATGATCCCTCTGAACAGGAGATAAATCCAAATTAAGATCGCCCAGCTTTAATCCCTCCTCCTTCTACACTGAGGCTGTTTAAACCACTTAAGCAGCTCCACACAGGGAATAAAGTTTCTACTAAAGCTGCACTACTGGTTCATCATTTTCACCTCTGAGCCACTTTTAGGGGATAAAATAGGCCAGTTAGAGTTGGTGTCCCAATTTGATCCCACAGGATGGGACTGAAGTGTTTACTGAGACCATGCTGCTAATTAAAATACACTAATTAAAACCCATTCCTTTCTCCTTTCATGTTTCTGCTGCTGCCCGGCTGCTGTCCTGACAAAAGGTAAGAAACTCTGTTCTCACACTCATCTCAAATCTCTGTCTGAACTGTATTTCCTCTTCCTTTGTTTGCTTTTATATCCTCATACTCAGAATCATCAAACAAACCCACTTAGTGTTTTCACCAAGCATTTCCACAAATTTCATTTCAAGCTCACTTTGTTGGGACAGACATTTGTGGGCCCTTGACCCTTTCAAGGACTTATGATTTAGCACTGAGTAATTCTGAGTTCTGTTCCATGGCCAGTCTGTAGTAGATTTCCATGACAACTTTCAGTGCTGATTGAGGACAGTGTGCTGGATGGTTGTGCTGGTTGTGTGTCAGTCTTGGCTGTTGTGTGTGGAAAGTATTGCAGGTTTAAGTGTTTTGGTGTATACTGGTGTATTCATACTGGACCTGAACAGAACCCTGTGGAATTTTTCCTTTAATCAGGGTTTACATCCATCTGTATTCATTGAACATTTGAAGTAAGTGTGTTGAATGTGTTTAATTCTTCCACAGAAACAGCACATTTCTTTCAATAGTTTTCATCCTGTGTTATGTATGTTGATGTTTGTTAATCAGCTTTAGCTTGTGTTTTCTCATTGGCTTTATTACCTGATATATTAGCTTAGACTGCATCTGGTTTAGCAGTAGAACAGCATTCAACCATAGCACTGTAGCGTTTACTCATGTCACCTCAAGCAGAGTGACAATAGTTAAACCGCAGTCCAGGATGTTGTAGAAATATGACTTTAAAACATTGGAATGACATTTAGTGAATGTTCATCTTGAAGTCATCATATCTTCGTTAACCCATAAGGACCCAGTGCTACTTTAGTGTCAGTTCCCAAATGAATTTTTCTCTATCTTTAACCTTCTTTAAGTGATTTATCACCATTTACTGTAATATTATCCCCTGTATTTTGGGTTTTGTCAGTGAAAATCAGGTATTTTATTACATTTAATGCACTGATCAGGTAGAAGTTCATAAAAGCCCAGAGTAAAGTTGAGGGTTATTATTTTAAAAACAGAAAACTCAAGAAAAAGTGACTTTTTCAGTCCAATCTCTCATTAACTGAACATAAACCCAGTGTGTCCATCCACTGTCATTGATCCAACTCCATGGGTTTTACTGGTGAATCAATGTTGTAGAAGATGACACTGTTTCCATGGTAACTATGAAGCTTCTGAACATCCAAATGGGTCATATCTGATGACCATGAAAAGATGAATAACTGTATTTTACATCAATTATTGACATGCATTCATTGGATATGTGGATGGTTGGTTGACGGGAATGGTTGAATGGTTTTGGTTGACGGTGGATGTTTGGGTCTTTATGGGTTAAAATCTTCTATATGTAAATATTTTTTGAAACTTTGCTTCAAACAGTTAAAGTTTAAGTTTAATTAGTTGTGTTTTGTAAATGAAAGTGTTACAATTGTTGTGAACTAACTTTCAAATTCAGAATGGTTTAATAGCGTTTTGGACCGAAGCCCTCCTATTGTTCTCTATTCTGTTCGAATGGATTCAACACAGTTGAGTGTTTGAAGCTCCCACTCCTCCTCTCCTTCTGTCAAGTCTCGACTGCAACACCTTAATTTGTTCCCGGACTACATTTTTGTCACCCTCTCCACCCCCACTCTCCTCCCAATCATCCGTCTCTCCGCCTCCTCCTCATCCTCCTCCACCTTTCCCCTCTCTCCCATCCAATTTCTCCACTTTTCTCTTCCCCGTTACCCAGCTCTATCTCCCATTCCTCCGGCTCCTCCTCCCCCTTAACGTTCAGCTTATCTCACCCCATCTCCCCTTTCTCTCTCTCGCTCTCATGCCCCCCCCCCCCCCTCAGCTTCCTCACTTTCCACCCCTCCTCTTCCTCCCAACCCAGTTCTGTTTGCGCCTGTTTACCTCCATCGTTCCACCAGATGGTTTGTGTTAAAACTGTACGTTTGACAGCTCAGCTCGGCTCGTTTCTTTTTTTTTTCTCTCTCTCTTTTTCTTTTTTTCCTTGATATTATTTTAACATCGGGGGGATTGCTCAGACCTGGAGGAGCACAGAAGAAGGACAAGCAGGGGGTAAAAGGAAATTAAATATGAAAAACTCTGATGTATTAAAAGCAATTATTCCGTCAAACGAAGGGCAACAGTCATCACAAGACCCTTTTTGGTTTGGTTCCCTGTTACTTTTTTTAAATAAAGGCACATATAATGTAATATTGATTTAAATCACATCTGTTAGGGTGATTTCATCCGCCCCCTCTCCCTCTGCTCCATGTCTTTTGGAAGGGAGAAGGGGCCCGGGCTGCCAGAAATAATTGCTTGTTTGCTGGTATTTACTTAAAATCTGTCAAAGAGAGAGAGAGAGAGAAAGAGAGAGAGAGAGAGAGTTAGTTGTCATTATCTGCTTGTAGTTTTACTGCTGGGGCGTTTGGTGCTTACGTATGTCGCTTTCCATTTAGCCATTTGGGTCCTAGCAGAAAATTATACTCGTTAAAGAATATAATTAGTTGTTGACCCAAATGCGAAACAAAACATCCGGCAGGTGTAAAAGTGTGGAATGCGAGCCAATTCCATTCACAAGTCATGTGACACCTGAGCCAGTTACAAATACCGATAAGAGCTTTTCATCTTTCATCGTAATACAAAGCGTCTGTATTTGACATTATTGAAAATGTTTTACCGGTGAAGATTTGCGTTATGGTTTTTGTTGTGGCTTCAAGGACAATCACTGCTACTCAAGTTACTAATTAATTACAGTGTGGGAATGGAGACAGAAATGACAGAGCAGAAGGTAGGCGTACGGTGTCAGCTCTAATCAGCTGACTGTACTTGAAAGAAGTATGCACACTCGTTACCTTAAAAAAAACCACACATAGTGGAACAGAAATTGTAATAACAAATGTTTATTTAGTGTTGTAATCTTACACTGGAGTTTAACTTAAGATGTTTTCTGTTCCAAATAAGCTATTTATTTATATATTTTAACCTTTATTTAAACAGGAAGTCCCTTGAGACAACATTTCTTTTTCGAGGAAGACCTGACCAAGAGGCACATCAGTACAATATAAAAGAACTAACAGAATATAAAAGTTACATACAATTAAGACAACATAATATAGTTGAAAACCACATTTATCCAAGTTGGGTAAACTAATAAGACATTCCCTGTGACTTAGAACCTGTCGCTGGAGTATCAACCACCTATTCTGATTGTCTTAAACAGAGCAAATAAGTGATTCTCATGATTCAATAAGCATTCATGAACAACAGGTTAAATGGATGAGGGTGGTGGCAGAGTTACCATTACAGATAGTTTTTTGGTTCTTTAACAGACCAGTTACTCATGCTCCCATTTGAGTGTAATGGACCCCTCTACTACTACAGCTCTGTCTTCAGCTTTGCAGTATAAAAAGCATTTTCAGTTATAAAATCTCCATTCGGTTATAGCAGCTTGGTGATTTTATTACTAAATCTGGGTTTAGCGACCCTACGTGCTTTTCAGTCCTTTGGATTTTTGACTTTGCTCGTGATCCTACGTTACCACATGCTTCAAAATAGCCAACAAATCTAACAACGTTTTGGGCAGATTTCAGCTCCCATAAATGAGCAGCAAACGTATCTCTGAGTCCCTGGCTCTCTGCACTAAGTGTTCAGTGATTGGAGAAGAGAAGCAGCTCAATCAGTCAACCAATCAGCAGCCAGAAAGACATATGGATGAGCTTTGCATGGATGCCAAGTTACAAAATCACCAATCACTGGGGAATTCTTTTCCTTTACTTTTCTCCTGATTTACTAATGACTGTATCAGTTGTAATGTCTCCCAAACTAAGTTTCAGATATAGTGAAAGCAGTGCAATGATATCATGGACATTGTTTTGAATTGCCGTGCAACAAAATCCAAAGGCATCTAGTGGCTTTTTGAGCAGACTTAAGCTACTTTCATTAAACCATAATGGAAGCACTGATGCTATTAGCGGAGTGCACTAATGTAAATTGACATAAAACCATAAGTTGTGCTAAGCTAACAACTGCCTCTAGCTGGAGTTCCATACTTGGGAAGACAGATCTTTTTTTTAGTGTTAGTTTGTGTTTATCTTTCCTTGTGACATATGAGCACTGACCAAGTGTAAAAGGCAGTGTGTTTAATGTTGTGCCATGGATGACAGATTTCCAGTCTTCTGGCTGTCTCCTGAGCAGCGTTAATCGGATTCTATTGGTGCTTGTTTGGTAGGGAGGCCCCAGTCCTCAGGCTGACTGAGCAGGTCTGCCTGACGTTCTGGGTTCTGCCATTGCAACTGTTCCCACTGTACTGCCTCCCTCCCTCCTCTTGGTCTCCTCCCCCTCGCCCCACTCCCTTCCCCTCCTTTGCTAACTCGTTGCCTCCCCAAAGAACCACAAACAATAAACCCTCTGTTACATTTAACCTCCTCACGTGTTTCCCTTTCTCCCTCCCTCCTTCCCTCCCTAGTGCTGTCTCTTTCTGACTTGTTGCTCCTTCTCTCTGTGCCTCTCACAACATCAGATGTGTTTGGGTTCTGTCTTCGGTCTGTTACTCATCTCTCCTGGGTGCTTTGGGTCTTGTTTGTGGGATTGGGCTGTAGAGTATAACAAAGACACCACACGCACACTCTTGGTCAGGCCACCGTTAAACTCTCCCACTCCAAGCCAGTGACAGCAGTGATTAGTATCTCATAACAGCTTATATTGTGTGGAAAGTGGGTGTGTTAGCTGGTACAGTACTCTGGCGATGGCATTACCACTCATCATAGCTCCACAGCAGCAGCAGCAGTGGCATTGGGACAGCAAACAGATGTTGGTCTAATCTTCCCCTAATGAGATTGGTCCCTCATTCCTACGTCTTTATGGGAGCAGCAAGCTGGCAGGCAGACAGGCTGACACTCGTAGCTCTTTATGGGAGAACTACTACTAAAACAGAGTGTAGCTGGTAGTCAGTAAAAGAGACAAGTGGGGAGATTGTAATGCAAAAAAGAAGGCTGTGAATTTGGCAAGTAGGCAGTTATTTAAACAAGGGAAGGCAGTAAGTCAGAACAGTGGGTGGACGGAAAGCCGGGCAGGCAGGATATCATCCGGGACTCCAGGTAGGATAGTAGGCAGACGAGCGCCAATTCACAGGATGTGGAAGGTGCACAGGATAGACTTCTATCTGATGGTCTTCGCTGGCCAATTAGATTAGAGCTAAAGTACAGCAAAGTACAGTTAATTCTCCGGATTAATATCATTGCTGATTTGTCAGACTACTAAACCAATTCACTTTTTCCATTTGGTCAGTTTCATTACACAGTACATCAAGACCCAAGGTTTAATATAAAGGGCTGTTTTTCATAACGACAAATTACACTGGGAACTCATATGCATGTGCATGGACAAGGGTAGTTAATTATAGCTCCAAAATCAAGTTTCCGGGATATAATGGTTTAACCCCAAACGCCACCATCGGATCCACCACTGCCAGATATCCTTGTATGAATGCGATATCTAGGACAAATTTGTTTGGATTTCTTATCCCATGATAACCAACATAGGGGACCCCTAGTGGAAGAACCATATTGATTTCAGCTTCTCTTTGAGTATTATAAGTCATCCAAATGGGCTGCTTTAGTTGAAAAAACAATTTTTTGGACATAAATCAACCAATAATAGGCCAGTTTAAATCAAATTTGGTTCATACTGATCGTCTTCCAAATACCCATTTCCCGTCTACCATCCAGAGTTCATATGGTGCCACTTTCGTTCACTAGGTGGAGTTTTGTGGGGAAAAATTGGTTTTCTGACCATTATTCTGCCACTATCAGGTCCATGTAGCTCAAACTGAGTTCATATTGATTGTCTAACAATTATCGTGGATAGATTTATATATAGCAGAGGGATTCTGGGGATATACCCTTGCTGTTGGCCCCCAACAGTGTAAGCCTCATTTTGTTTAAGTATGGTTTCCAAAGCATTTCTCGAAGGTCCCTTATTCATTCATTCATTTATTTGTATACAAGGACAGTCCTTATTTCACTTTGACTAAGACAAAACAAAACAGAAGTGTTGTGTGGACTTGGATAACATTAAACAAGTGTCACCTAATTGTATTTCAACTACCATTTTATTGACTTGAGCAATACTTTAGCCATTACTATCTCAATTTTTGGACCCCTACCTTACAGTGTTTGGACAAGAAGGTGGACATCTGGAAGTGTGAGAGGTGATGGGATGGTTAACTCCACAGACCCTCATGACTTCACGTTTGTGTAACAAAATCATTGGACAGTCTTGTTATTGTAACTATGTAACCACAACGACAGTAGAGCTGTCCGTCAGGAATAAAACACATTTATCCAATAAACAGAATCACAGAAAGTTCAACTTGGCAGAACAGCAAGCTGTCAATCAGATCTGTTCAAAGCCCATATGGCAGATGTCGAAGTCTTCTCTTAACTCTAAACTGTTACTGACATCTTTAACTTAGTTCCCTTTTCGTGGAACTTTTACTTAGTGCTGTCACTTCAAACATGCCTCAAATGTAATTCTACTCCTCATCCTTAAATAGGTCACCAGTGACCTAATGGATGTAAAAAGTTAATGAATAATTTACAGCGGGACTTCTTATTAGAAGGTCCAAATAAAGCGAATGAGACCATGTTGACTCCTGGAGTTCTGTGGAATTCAACTGGAGCCTGGCTGTTTTAGAGCCAGTGACCAGTGGTAATACACTGCAAGATACTTCTTAATTGGCTCCGCTGTCAAACTGTGGCTGTTGCCTCTTGGCAATAGCAATCTCTATGTATGGCGCCACCTGCTTGTCTGGGATTGAACCACTTTTTACTTTGTTTTTGTTTAGTTTGTTCTCTTATTACACTAGCTCCTGAAACTCAGTTGTTGTGGCAAAATGTTTTACCATTTTTAGGTTTGGTCTGCACACCCAATCACGCTATCCCCTCTGGACTCTGGTTTGACGTTATTTTTCTTAGCTGCCATCTCCCGCTCTTTTTTTTTCCTCTCCTTTGCCTCCTGCTTTAGCTTTCTCTGTAACAGGAACACGTACGCTCTCACACAGCAGTCATAATAGTAGGGTTAGAGTGCAGGACCGACCACTGGACAGTGTTTGTACAGAATGCTAGCATATGTCAAACCTGGCGTATTGAACTTAGACCGCAGCTTGAAACAGCCCACTGAGCAGCACTGAACTGCTCTGAGCCCGAATACACACACACACACACACATTAATGGATTCATGGCCATATACAGTATATATATGCACACATGCATATGCAGACTAACACACACACACACACTGACTGGGGTTACTCGGTACATTCTCCAAAAAGAATTACCTCACTTGAGCCATTAGGAGGCTGCAGGCGGAATGAAAAGCAGACAGACATGCAAGGGGGGGCTGGAGAGAGACAAGTTTAAATGTCATGAGAGCGTTTGTGTGACGCATATTAATTTTCACGTAAGCTGATAGGCCAGCTGATCAGCTTTCATCTTGTGTGCTCTAATGACATTAGCCAAAGGTACTTAATACATGTTGTTACACATGATTACAGCGGCTGAGAGACGGCGCCTTTTGTGCTTGTGTGTTCAAATGGAAGAAAGGCACTGAAAGAATGTGAATGCACTAACAAACTTCTGTCCGCCTTGCTTCCAGTAAGACAATAAACAAACTATTCCAAAATATATCCAAGTGAAGTTGTTACTGAGAGCGAAATTAAGTTACTGCATTTCAAAAAGGAACCGGAAAAGGATTTACATTAATGTAGCACATTGTGGAGACTTATGCTCATTTATTTGCTATAAATACCATATTTGTGCCTATTAAAGGAAATTTACTGGGATTTTTATTGCTTAAATATTAATTTATTTTTTTTTTAGCAAGGAAGTTCCGGTTGAGATACTTCTGCCAGGGTCAAAGATGGACAGCAAAGGGGAGTAAAAAGGTTTCACATAAAAATACAAAACTATACATACCAAAACACATGAGACAAGCACAAAACATATAGGAATCAGGAGAAGAAACAAGAAATGATAATGACATGTGAAAAACAAAAAGATTGTAATTATAAAACTGGTTTTAAGATATTTTAAGACAGAGGGTTGAATTTCCTCAGTTGTGGTGCATCATGTAAAGGATAGGGACTGTAAAGAATTTTCTCTCATTACAGCTACAGCAGCAATATATCAGAAGACTAGATACATACTGTAGTTTTGCATTTTACTCACTAATTAGACTTAGATTAAGTGATGTGTTGGACCACGTCTCCGTGATTTGTGTGAGTGCTTCCACCAGTTACAAATTGCACAATAGTATGAAACATCCCATTTCTTTTTTAATATAGGAGCTCCAGCTTGCTACTCCTTAACTACATTTATAAATGGATAATTCCATTCTTTCTCTCTTGAGAAAATGATGCCTAGAGGACCGTCTTTTTTGTTAAAGTACTTTAGAGACACCTCATCGAGCACTATATAGTGTTTGTAAGGCCCTCATATGATCCTTAAGAGATACTCGGAGTCCCACTGAGGGTGAAATTAGCCTCAGATAATCATCTCCTTCTGGGCTACAGCCACTTTTAGCACCAGGCCTGTTTTACACCCCATTTACCAGGAAGAGAGGGAACGACTTGCCTCAGTGACCCCTTTGCTCTGAAGCTAGATCGTCTTAGCCAGTGGAATCGATGGTGCCACAAGCTTTGGCCAAATAAGTTCCTTTCACCATTTCCCAAATTAACACCTACTTTTAAGTACATGCAAATAAAGGTAAAACTGTAGAGTATGAGGCAAGGAGACGGTACATGGCTCGAGTTGTCCGGTAATGTCTTTTCTGATTAACAGGAGTCTCCAAGTGGCTCTATGATAAAACAAAGAGACTGGAAAAAGTGGCGTCTTTTCTTGGGAAGTGTCTCCGCTGGATGATAGATCCCCTCTACCCCCCTCCCTTTCCAGCTCACTTTCCTTACGTCTCATTGCCTTTCTTCTCAATCCGTCTCTCTCCCCCTCATCTCAATCTCCCACACTCCTCATCTCCTCTCTCCCCATCACCATTGTGCCTTAAATCTCTCTTTCCGCCTGATTTTGTCTGAAAGGTGACAGAAGAGGTTCTTACTATAGATGAAAAGCGGCGCTCTGTACATGAAAGGAGCTGTGTAGAATCAACACATTAGGCAAACCTTGCTGTTACACTCCCCCCTTCAAGTAACAGAATGATGCAACACACTCGTGTAGCATAAAAAGGAGAAAGATTACTATGCATTAAGAGATCTTCCTCGTGGGAGGAGAGGTAAGCCAACAAGTAAGGAGATGAATAGTGTTAATGCCTGTTAACCACATATGTTAGAATCACTTGGGAATAAGCAGAGTTCTTTCCTCCCTCAAAGCCTGATATGAAATATATCTCCCTTTATGTTCAGCTGAGATGTGTTTTTTAAGAGTGGTATGTTCATGTTTCTTGCAGATGTGTGTGCTGGTCAGAGTTGTGATGATAACAGAAAATCATGCAAACATCACGAGTCCATCTTGACCACAAAAGCCATGAGCATGCATACCATACATGCATGCATGCAAACACACACACACACACACACACACACACACACACTTTCTCTCCCACCAAGTCGCTGTGGTGTCCTGAGCCTGTGTGGCCCAGCGCTGGGATGTGGAGTGAAGCAGGAAATGTGTGAGCCATGAAGGCATGTGTTTATGCTGGCTGCAGCCGCCCATCACCAGCCAGAGGGAAAACAGACACCAGCGCCGCTTCATTTGCTCTCACTCTCCATCTCTCTCCTTCTCCGTTCAACTTGATCTTTTCTCACCTCCGCTCTCCCAAGATTTCTCTAGCTTCCTCTTTATTTTTCTCTTTCTTCCCTTCTCGACAATTTCCTTCATTTCCCTCCACATCTCCACAAAGCTTAGCGGTCAGGGTTAACTCTGCGCATAAAGTTAGGGTTGTGGGGGTTCAGACTTATTTTATTCTGTGAAGGGATGAAGGTGTATTGGCACAGAAGCAAATACCTTTAATAAAATAAAAGCCTAAACTAGGACAGAAAATCAAGTCCAGAAACAAATATTTCCACAGCAGCAGAAGTAAGCCCAGTGGGGACTCTCCAATGGACCATAAAGATAAGATGTTTAGATAAAGAGGCTTATAAATAAAAGTATGACTACACATTTAAAGACAAATAGTGAGGCAGTGTTAATAAAATGAAAATGTAATAACCCTACTAATAATACAAAAATAAATAAATCCAGACTTGCAGAACTTGGCTATACTACTCCCTGTGGTTGGCCCAAGCCCTGAATCAACAGTTCGCTCTCATCAAGGCAATTTTTCCTCAAGGTTTGGACAATAAAGCGCTTGGACAATAAAACGTCCCGTCACATACTTGAATGGCTTTCAGTATTTCTCTGTTTGTTAGACAGCTACATTAGCGTAATCATTGCCTGATGTTTCCTATATGCTGTGTGTGTGCACAGTGCAGTGACCCAGCAGCAATGTTAGATTAGATCTAAACTCTGCAAAGGGAGAAGTGTTGGACCGTGGTAGTTATCAGAAACACAATGTCCACAGTGTCTTCTGGATTGTTATTTCAGTGTGGATCTTTTAAGTTCTGTGTTGTATATGGTGATCCATTGTATGCTTTTCACTCTATGTTACTTTATACCACTGCTTCACGTGGAAATACCAGCACTTTTCTGAAAAGTACCGAAGTTTGCATAGTCCAGCTGGTCTTAAGAGAGGATCTGTTGCCTACTGTGTTGAAGTAAACCAAGTATCTTTGGGATTTAAGACATTGGAATTTGCCTCTTAAGGCTGTGGGAAATTGTTCTTGGCATTTGAACTATTTTCTAAAATCTAATACAGTTTTGATTAATTGCATTGTCAGCCGTTTAATCGCTGAAAGTGATTGTTAGTTACGGCCCTACTAGATAGAACTATTCAACAGTATATGAATGCCCAGACGTTCAGCAGAGATGGGAATCAAGAACCGGTTCCAGTGGAGAGTTCCAGATTGTCAGATCCATCACAATCATATGCCTGTGATTTTATCGATTCCTTTCATCAATGCCGGCGTGTTTTTACCCTGACACTTGACTGTTTGTCAAATGATAATAAGAGTGGAAACGCCAATATGCAATATGTTGAAATATCTTTCTGACAGCATGGGCTTAAATTCCAGGATATTTGTGTATTTTTTTCCATGTCTTAATTCACATCATGTGAGTGCTCTTTTGTCCTTTCACTTATATTATGTGACAGCATTGTTCTGGAGGTGATTTAGCTTTGAACCACTCCATATCTGTCCTTTACATGTCTCCCATTTAGTAAATTTCCTGTGAGAGAACATAGAGAAATAACCAAAAAAGTACAAAAAGGGAGGCAATGAAAGAATGAGGTAGTGTAAGGTTATCTTTTTATTCCTGCTTTGCTTTGAAACCTGTAAGCTTCTGGTAGTACAAAGCTTTGTGAGTATCTTGGGCACAGAAAAGGGGTATGAAGGCCTCTTGAAAGGACAAGATGCTACCTGAGAAGTTTGATGGTCCCCTCAGCAGAAAACGGGGCTGTCAACATGCTCCTCAAATACTCTTTGACAAGTCCCTGTAGTCTCTTGCAGTCTGCCAATTTGGCAAACATTCTCTCGTTTTTGTTTCGTTTGGGTACTACAGATGGAAAATGTGCTTTTAAAATCTAGAGTACAGAAAAACAAAGCCACCCTCTAATCCTGCACCTACCTGCTCTACCTCCCTGTTCCTCCCCCTTCTCTGTTTGATATCATCATCCATGGCAAGCTGCTGATAGTAATGGAAAATTGGTCAATACAGATAAAGATACGGGATCATCGGTAGCTGCGGGGGTCAACTCGAGAGCACATAGATTTAACAGTCCGACCACGGTCAATGTCAGTGGGATCTGTGAGGCTAAGTCCCAGTGAGCGTGTGGATCCCGGTGATTGAGTGATTGAGCGCTTAGTGTTTGAGCCTGCAGACAGCCCAAACAAGTTAATCCCCACCCCCATCATTACTAACACCCCCTCCCCATCCCCTTCACTAACTCCAGATCTACAGCAGAGGGAGAGAATCAGAGGCAGTGAGCAAATTTAGAGGACAGGGTTTTAGTGGATCTAGTCAGGGGGAAAAAAAGCTCCTTAATGATTTAATCAGCGGAGATATTCATTTGCTGTAATACGAGGGTGCTCGCTCAGATTTGCATCGCCCTGTACAGTCTGTACACTGTGTACAAAACTCAGAAGGCCAGGCTGATGTGAATGGGAGAATTTGTGATTATGGAGCTGGATTAAAAGACGAGGTTATGCTTTTTTGATTGGGGACAGTATCTGAGCCGGAGGTCAGGAAAGCTTGTTGGGAATTGGATGATCCTTTTTGGAATGAGGAAATCCATGTAGATTTATAGGCATGCAACCTTAAATATTACCATTGCTTTTTGTGCAACTCAAAATTAGATGTTTTTTCCCCCTCCTTTTCTTGCGTGAGGACTGGTTGATTTGTTGAACAGCAGACAGTAGAGAATTGGCATGTCATGACCCTCTCAGTATCTCAAGTAAACATTTAAACTGTGTAGTCCAACAGTGGTGGTCAGAGTTGTTGCTTTTTCAGTCAGTAGCCAGGATGACTGTTTTGCAGCTATCCCAATCCAAGCACTGTTCCACATGAGGGAAACAGCGATTTGTTTTCTAGGGAATTCCAAAGTCGAGTGTATCCGGGCCAGGGTGACCTTTTATGGAGGTCAGTGGTTATGGTGGTCACTGCGAGTTCCTGTATGTTTGTGGCCTCAGTGGTCCGGATAGACATGGTGCCGCGCTTGAACTTCGGACTGAATTCCTTGAAGATGGTAGTGGGAATGGTTGTGACGATGATACACTAGATCCTGCTACATACTGCTGTTAAAGACTATTCAGTTTACAAGCTGTCGAGGGAGCACAATTGGGGGTTTTGTCCAGGAGTCTCAGACTACCTTGCGGGATGTTGGTCAAGATAGGCGTGCTATTTGCAACATAAATAAACATACCTCCTTTACTGCTTGGTCCAATTAGTTTGGGTGGCTTGGGGGGTGTGAACACAGTAATCGTACTTTGTGCACTTTAGTGGGCCAAAACATCCCCACCAAAACCACTTCCTCCATAGAAACTGAGTGTTTTGCATGTGGTGGGAACATGATCTGACCTTGTTTTGCAGACTGTGAGCAGAGGAAGGTTTGAAAATGAATTAACATTCAGCTTTCCTTTGTAAAGACATAAGTCCTATAGGTGCTGCTGTTATAGAGACTTGTGAGTGTGACTGCAGACAAAGACTAAGGGTTATTGCCTCAGTGCAAACGAGTGTAATAAATACGCTGAATATCTGCATTTAAACAGATGCTCTGGTGTTTGTGTGCTTTCATACTACCTAAAATTAAAAAAAAAAAAATGGATATAAGGGACGTATCACTTCAGAATAGAGCCTCAGCATCTTGAAAAATGCACGCCAGATTTGGCCTTTTGGGATGTTTCCTCTGACTTTTGCCGATGTAAGTAGCACATTGAAGGAAGTTTCAAAGCCGAGTCCATGTGGAAAATCTCATAGGCAGTGATCATGAAATTGCCACCTGTGTTTCTTCACTCACGTTGATCTTGGCTTTTTTGCCCTCATTTAGCACTATGCTGACTTAACATTTTGTTTGGAATAATCAGGGTCTCCCTCCAAGGGCAAAGTTGTTTTGCACTCTTTGCTCAGTGTTACTATTCCTATTCTGCAGTTCCTCTTTGACTCGGCCGTGCTAAGTGAAGGAGACAAGGCATTTTAAATAACATGGCCAACAAGCTTCCTGTAGGTTAAAGGCGAGGAAGAACTGAAAGAGGAGAAGGGAAGAAGAGGAAGAAAAAAGACAAGGAGGAGAAAATAGACGGGTTGAGTAGAAATGGAAAGATCCAACTTCTCAGATCGCACCAATTACAGGAACATCCAGGAGCCAGTTTCTGCAGAAAGCATTAGCAGCCATTCCCCAATATCTTTCTTTCCCTCACTTTCCGTGTCCTTTGGTCTCCATCTCTCCTCCCTTTTTTAAATTTTCCATTTTATCTTAAGATCCCAGTGGGCTTACTATTGCTGAGGTACTTCCTGCAGTAAGTTTTCCTTTAGCAAGCGCTCTCTCTTACAACACCCAGGGAACCTTGAACCACCACTGGGTCATTCAAGTACTCATGGCTGCAGCTTATTGGAGGAGCCACAGTACAATACATTTTTTGTATGCACACTAAGTTTATAGCTATTTTATTTTATTTTTTTTACATACCACAGCATGGTTGCTATTAGATGCAGGCTCCAACTGACTTCTATTAAAATGTCACATATCCTAGAAATACTTTGGCATTAATTGTTTTTAGGAAAGGTTTGACTAAGGTCACCGCAGCTGAATTTTTGGTCAGTGTTTTTAATTTAACGACATATTGCTCCATTCATAAGGTTTTAGGGCTTCGGGCTTTGATGCCTTCCATGCGGGCTTTGATTGACAGGTGTGATTGACAGTTTAGGCTCCTCAGCTCCTGGAATCACTTAGTCCAAATATGAGAGCTTCTGTTTATAGAATAAAGTTCTATTGTGGTTGTGGCGAAGGGCTTGCAGTAAAAAGACCCTCAAAAGATTCTGTCATGCAATGTTTCATCGTGCTACGTGATTGATGCTACTTGGGATGAACGACTGGATGAAAACTTCACATTGTGATATTGGTGAACAATTTTGCAGTTTAGTGATTTGAGTTACTTGGTTGACAAGGGAATTTATTATATTACTGCACATTTTGGAGTTTATATAGCATTATATTCAACCCAAAATATAAGTTTGAGACAATATAAAACCATTTCAAAACAAAAAGGAAAATGTGACCTCCTTTTTGCATGTTTTCCTCACTACTTCTCTCTACTCATCGAGTCCAGTAGATTATTGTCACCACAGGACCTCATATTGTTGTTTTTTACCATTATATCCTTGCACAGGCTTCCATTGACATTCATTTAAGATATATAGATCAGTGTCTTGGTAGTAGTTTCACATTTCTAGATCTATCTTCACATCATGCCATCATTCTGGAGTGGGAGTAAAAGTTATTTGGATTATTTGGCTGGTTCCTCTTAGGCTGTGCTGTGGCAGTACATTTGTAAAATAGTATTGAGAGTAGGGCTGTAATGACTAGTTGACTAATAGTTGACAGCAAAATTAGTCGAAGGATGGTTAGTGGCGTCATCATGTGTATCTCACACCATCCAATCCCATAATAAACACTGTTTCACCGCAGCCAGTTGAAGTATGTCAGAGTCAGACATCTCACTTTTCCCAAATGTTTGATGCACTGACAGCACATGTGCACTGATGACCACGAACAGAAGGAGCAGCGGTAGAAGAAGGCTGAAGGGAGACTACGACAAACAAACGGCCCAAAGTTTCAGAACATTTCGTATACGACACCACCATGAAAACTGTCACATGTCAGATCTGTAGCTGAGTCTAGTGTAACATGGGACCGTTTCAGCTATGAATGAACATTTACAGAGGAAACCCGTTTATAAGATTTAGACGCACCTCGTAACATAATTAGCTCCTATGCTAGTAGCGAGTCTATTACAGTGTGTGTGTGTGTGTGTGTGTAGGTGTGTGTGTGTGTGTGTGTGTGTGTGTGTGTGTGTGTGTGTGTGTGAGAAGGACCATGACAATTTAAAGAGGAATGTTGTCTTTAAGAGTGAAGAGTACGGGAGCTGTGGGCTTCTTTTAACAGCAAAAGCAGACGTGTACTCCACAACACGCTACTGCTCTGACCGAGTCAATTCTAAACATGAAATGTATTATATCGACCCTGCAGTAATTGTTCTGTTAATGTTACTGTTTGAAAGTTCAGCAGTTACTGACTGTCTGTAATGCATAGAGTGTGTACGGGGCTATGATGGACAGGTGACTGTATGAGAAAGGTATGGGGGCGGAGCCAGTGAGCTGGTGTATGGGGGCGGAGCCAGTGTGGCTGAGAGCAGGAAAAGACAGAGAGCAGAAGACTGAGACAGCAGCAGTTAAGTTTACTATTAATTTTTCTTTCTGTTCAGTTGCCTTGGTTACAGCCAATGATAACCAATACTGTTCTTCCAATAAAGCGACCAGTGTGGAATAAACCCTCGTCTGTCCTTCTGATGTCTAGTCGGATACTATAGTATTTTCTTGCTGCAATGAATAGAAATAAGAGCCTTTTTTTTCTTTTTTGCAGTTTGTAGTTTGACAAGTCAACTAATATGACCAGTCGTTGCAGTAGTTTTGGTGTAACATGTGCATGAGGAGGTGTATTGTGGTAGTAAAATGACTAAATTCCTACTAACAAAAATGGAACATAAAAAAGTCTGTATCTTTGTCAAAACTTGACATTTTCAGGTAGTTACTGCTCAATAGTGGTGTTAGAAAATATCAATTCTGCAATATATCGCAATATTTCTTTTCACAATACTGTATCAATATCAAAAAGTACTGTATCGATATTTTTAGGTATTTATTCAAATGCAGATATGGCGGATATTCATTTTTGTTTTTTGTTTTTCTTTATTGTTTATGTCTCATTTATAATTATTTAACACTGTTTTATAAAATAATGGATATTTGAAGCATTCATAAAAAGCACTTTTTACTGTCTGAGAGGCAGATGGTAGTTCCTTTGTTGGGATTGCACAAAAATAATGTTATGATGTTAATTCTGAACTAATAGAATATGAACATTTGAACAGGATCTTAAACTGTAATGTCTGTAAAACATAATTTCAGTTTGAACACAGGAACATTTTGTGATATAACATTAGATCCTGTTGTGATCAAATAAAAATGTGTTTAGTATTTGTGCAGATTTCTGGTGTAACTCTATTCTTCCAGGAAATGATCATTTAAAAAAAAAAGAAACAAATAAAAAGCTGCCTTTAAACAGTATCATGATATATCGTGATATATCGTATCGTGATCCTAGTATTGTGATTTGTATCGTATCACCAGATTCTTGCCGATACACACCCCTACTGCTCAAAGGTTGTAGTTCTTTCAAAGTGAAAGTGCAGATAAAGGAAGGTGAATGACAAGCCTGCTATTCAGCATTGGAAATATTCACACAAATGATCCAGTTGTGTTTTATTTGACAGCATCTTTTCTGTCAAGGAATGCAGTCAAATATCATCTTTGCCTTTCTTAGATTTCACTTGAATAGAATAAGTTTGGAAAACTTGTGTCGATTGCCTGTATTGCAAATTTCCATCTCTAGAATAGATTATGTGTTCGTATTCTAAATCCCACAGCCATTGATTCTAACAATCGCTTGGAAAGACTTGAGGGATGATGTCCACCACAGATGTAGGACTGTGTCTTCATGGCTCATAAACGCACTAAAACCGATGGGAGGAAGGAGAAATGAGATGACAGGGTAGGCTCAGAAGAGTGTGTTGAACACAGCAGCAGACTCTCTGTGGGACCAATAGAAAGCAGACGAAGGTTGTTAGGAGAGAGGTGAATGGCACGTTAGTGTTATCTGTGAAGTGGTGACCTAGTTGTGCTGGCTCAGCAGGTCTGCTCATCTGGGAGTTAACTCCAAAGATGACCGTATTCTTCATTCCTGCAGCCTTTCTTCCAAAAGAGACCAAAAAAGCAGGATTTTAGCTTGTGAATCAAAGAAAATGGTAGAAGCCAAAGGTCATTTCTGTGCTCTCTTTGTGTCTGTCAGTACTGCTCAGTTTGTCAGTGAAGCATTTTTGGGTAGGTGTGGTGAACAGCCCACATGTGCAGTTTTTTCGGGTAGTGGAATCTGAAACTAAAGCAAAATATACAGGTTCTTTCATCAAGGGCTGCCACAGTGAGGAGAGAGAAGAGGAAAAGAGGTAAAGACAGGGAGATGACCATTAGTCTGTTCCTCTCTGCTCTAATTTCACTGGTAGATAAGTGAAATCACATGTTGGCAGCAGCAAAAGGGGAAAGACGGAGCAGCAGGAGAAAGAGGAGCTGAGTTTCAAGATGATGCACAAAGAACAGGGCATGGCACACAGTAATCACATCATACATACTGTAAGAATATTAACCTTTGATCACATTTCAATCATACTTAACCTTTCAGTGTCCACCACGCCACCAGTGACCCATTTAAGGGTTAGAGTTACATGTCAGCTGATTTAAGTGACTTAGTTTAGGTTATATTTTAGCCAGATGCTAAAAACAAGCTACAGAAACCTTTTGAATGGAAGGCAGATTAATGTATTTTGACTGTACAGTTCTTCTGTTATATACCCAGCCCTACGCTCAGGTTTCACTTAGGGTTATGGCTCTGTAAGTGTATATGTTAAAAGATTAAAATATAGCTCATGTACTATTTAATGCTTACTGTTTACTCTTATGAGTTGAAATCTGAAATGAAAGTTAGAAGACCATACCAGTTTATCTTTTAGCTGTAAAATCATATACTTCAGCAGCCATATGCTGTGTTTCCACTACGTGGTACCGGCTCGACTTGACTCGACTCTGCCTTTTTGCATTTCCATTACAAAAAAAGGACCTGGAATCTGGTACCCAGTACTAGTTTTTTGGTATCACCTCCGCCGACGTTCCAGGACTGGGGAACAGGTACTAAAATGTGACATGTAAACACTGCAGACCACTGATTGGTCAGAGAGTTGTCTCTGTGACCCACCATTTTACAAAAAACAGATGCGAAAGTTGACAGTAAATATAGCGGTAGGCTAATCTACATGATGGCAGCCTGCAAAACTACACCATGGTTGGTCGAGGAGATTCAGTGGTGGCCAATGTAAAAATTCAGCATGAGCTTGACAAGACAACACGCAATGAGCGAGTTTATCAGCAACTCTCTGAGCAGATGACACGGAAGTAACGCGCCACATCGCTGTGATGTCCAGGTACTCTAAAGTCGGTAGTATCCTGTAATGGAGACGGTTTCCAGGAATAGGACCTGGTACCCAAGTCGAGTCAAGCCGAGTCGAGTTGAGTTGGGTCCATGTAGTGGAAACGCAGCAATAGGTGTCCCTGAAATATGAATTGAAACTCCAGTAACACCAGAACAGATTGATGGATTTGCCACTAGTGGCTTTTTTGATAAAGAGTCTCTAGCGTGGTCTGAAAAATTACTAAATATACCAACAAACCATCTAAGTTGGAAACACTGGCTTTTACAGCTACAGAGACCGTGGGTTTATGCGAAAGGGATACAGGAAATCATTTGGTGTCATTTAGAGGAAAAATGTGTGTGTTTTAGCAGCAGTAGCTAAGTTTGTTGCTAGGCATAGCCCAGGTAGTCTGAAAAGTTGCTAAATTGGCATCAATTGAAACTCAGCATTTTTCATCAGTCATTTGAAGGTTTCTTCCACTATCTAAATTATATCAGTATAGTTCACACTGATATGATTTGTGGTACTTTAACACCTGCAGCCTTTAGTCCATTTTCCTCCTTAGTGTGGTTCATTTTAGCAGATGTGAATGCATTACTGTGTTGCTCCATCAAGATCTTTTAGAAGAGGTGGTCTTGATCAGGTTCCAAATGAACTTGTGGTAGGAACATGATCTAACCTTGGTCTGACCAAATTTCAGAGTGTACTTGACTGCTTGGTCCTCTGGGTGTCGACAGAACATATAAACTTTACCAACCTGTCTTATAGGCAGCTAGCCAGAGGAATATGAGTTATTCCAGAACACCAAATTTTGTTGCTCTTACCAGTGAGAACCAAGAGAAAATTCTCCGAGTTGTCAAACTCATCTAGCAGTACTGACCATATCAACGTATCAGTCCAACAAATGGACACTCTGAATCTATTTGGAGCAGATCATTTGAGTAGACAACAACCCGACTGCTAGGTGAAAAAAAGCTCCTGTAGTTAGGTATTTCTAGCAGACAGAACTGTACCTGCATGAATGAAATCAACAGTTGGAGAATGAAGCAATGTTACTGTTTTCTGTCATATCACACTTTCACCTAAAAGCATTTAGTTGGAGTTTTTCTCAGCTGTGTGAGACAAGTTCCCCGAGTTCGCAAGTCCAAACTCAGTGAGTATGGCTTTGGTAAGAATGGCCCCAGAGAACAGACTCCCTAATAACTCCAGTCTCTCTGTTTGGTTGCTGTTTTTACACCACTTGCTCCATAACATATTCTTGAAATCCACCACAATATATTACTAGATTTGATTACAGTACAATTGTACAACTATTTACATGTCATTATATTTTTATACATTGTGTGTATATTCAAAACTGGATAAACAGATTTAGTTGAATCCCATGTCATGATAATAAAGATGTATTTCTCACTATTCTGTGCATGTTCTACCATTGTATCACATCATCTGGTGACGGTCATTGACTCAGTAAAGTATTTCTGAGGTAACACTGCAAAAATCTAAATCTTACCAAGTGTATTTTTCTCATTTCTAGTCAAAATATCTCATCTCAGTTAAAGGCATAATCACCCAAAGAGTAACTTCTCAGTGTGATATAAGAACTTATTTTTAGACAATAGATCTTAAAAATCTTCTTTCAAGAAATCTCACCAAGATAATTTTCACTTGTTCCATTGGCAGATTTTTTTTGCTTATGTCAAGATTTTTTTGCTTAATTCAAGCAAAAAAAATCTGCCAGTAGAACAAGTGAAAATTATCTTGGTAAGATTTCTTCAAGATTTTCTAGATCTGTTGTCTAAAAATAAGTTCTTATATCTCACTAAAAAGTTACTCTTTAGGTGATTATATCTTATTTTAGGTATGATGAGGTGTTTTGACTAGCAATGAGAAAAATACACTTGGTAAGATATGGATTTTTGCAGTGAAGAAGCTTATATTTGAGGGTAGCACAACGTGCATCATGGGACATTTACCAGCTAATACCACACGGGTCACTAACCAGTACATCTTTGGTTTAAGCTAGGAGACAAGAGCAACATCCGGCAATTCCATCCACTCTTGGTTTATGCAAACTTTTAAATGGAACAGCTCTTGGGACGTTTCACGAGATTGCAAGAACAGACGAGAAAGTGTACTGAGAAACGGCCTTAATGTAGCAACGAGCCTTAGATGATCTATTTTCAGCTTTGTACTCTGTTATTGACACAAACCTGCATTGATCTCCTGACTTGAGCTCATTTTACCTGTCATCCCCAGCCATAATATCACAAGTGTTCCTTACAGTTTTTTTTTTCACAACCCCTTTTGTTGACTGGCCTGGTCTTGGACGGCAGCCAGTGACACAGACAGTGTGAGTGATCTACGTGAACACCATTTAGCAGCCCTCCTTCAATCTCCTCCTCCTCCTCACTAATTCTTTTGCTCTGTACTTCCTTGAATCGGACTAATTCACTGGCTCCGTCCTTCATCTTCTCCACTCCTGACGACCCCCTAATCCACACTGAGGTATAATCCAGTCCCCAGTGTCACTGTTAATGCAGGCTTGATTTCATTATGATGTTTAATGGGCATAGCAACAGACTGGGTTACAAGGCTGTGTGGCTGTTTGGTTCCCGCTTTGGGGATGGTTCCCATAGGCATTTATAGTTGGGAAGAATTAGTTTCCCTTTTTCTTTTCTTCCTCCATCTCTCTGTGGACTTGAACTCGGGCCTTACACCATACGTCAGGCCTTTACTGTGTTTATTTTGCCAGACAATTGTCAATGTTTCTTCTTTAAGACAAAATTTTCCAATTAGAGTTGTTGACAGATGAAGAAGTCATCATAATATTACACAAAGAGAGCTTATTAAATAGTGGCTTTTTACTGTCATTTTCTCTATTTATGTTCTGAGTTTAATGGAGCACTTATTGGAGTGTTTTATTTGACTGTATTTTAAGGTGTAATTCTGTCTCTGCATTTGTTGTTTGTAAAATGTCTCTGAAGATCCATTCCGAGTCTTAACTGCAATAGTTCTACCTCCAAATAAATTGGAAAGTTAAATAAATGAACCTGACCTGACCTGAGTCCTCACTTTCTTGGCAAACAAATTTTATTTGTTTTGAATGTGGTTTATTTTTCAAAGCTGCTCTGGAGTCATGGTAACATTTCCATAATGACTACTCCAGAGGACTACATGTTCTGTTTTTATTTTTATTCTGAATAAGAGTCATGAAAACAAGACACAGGTAATGGATTATTCAACAAATTTCATCTGCTGTTGTAATAAATATATGGAAACCAATAATGGTGACCCAGATATATCCACATTTGTTAAATAAATAACCAGTCTACAAAGACTACTACGTCAAGATACTCCCATAGGGTATCAGTGGTTTTATGTTTATAATGTACTCCCAGAGGTTAATTATATCACCTAATATGAATAATGTTTGTTATCACAAGGATAGAATTAAGGGTGATTGCATCCAGAAAATGTTTTCAACATGAACAAATCCTTTCCACTTGCATAAAACCGGAATTGACCAGTGGTTCAGATGTTGGCTTTGACCTTTTCTCTATTTTTTTTTCATTTAATAATCCCTCTGTCATTTTGTGTCTAATCTTTTTAAAATTATTTGTATGGAAATTGTACTTATTTGTGGAGTTTCAGAAGATTGTGCAGCTTCTATGATTGACACAGTACTTTTGTCTGATTTGCTGTTAACGTATCATACCTTCTTTTCAAATCCATTTCACATTCCTAACTGTTTATTTTGTTACCTGTTTATGAATCCGATACAAAAAAAGTTTTCTGTTTTTCGCCTTAGTCAGAAATAATAAAAAGTGCACTACATGCCAATTGTGGTGTTTTAATTAGTTAAATTTGTGTGACAGGGAAGTGTAAAGTTTGCCCAAATTAGATGTGTTAAATTTGCTGATGATAAATCATGCTTTTGTTTTATTCTGTTAAGTCTATGGACTTGCAGTTGAAAATACACAGAATGAATGATACTCGCACCCTTTTGTTCTTATGATTGGTAAATGTAGCAATAGCAAAGTTAGCCCAACCTATGTAGCCTTGATAATCTAGTTAAAAGGTGCACAGATTATATAGTTATCCTTGTATAGAAGAGGTTTTCTGCCATTTGCCTTCACAATCATGTGACTCAAAGCCCTGCAAGCACTGCAAGATGTAAAAACAGCTAAATTTTTACAGAAAACTCCTCATGTGAGTGACTTTAAACCCTGTTTCCATCTTCAGATGTTGCATTGCATCATGCCCTGTGATCGTATTGTTAACTGCCTTATCCACCCCCGCACACACAAGACGAAAACACGCGCACACAAAAGACGCTATGTATAAACATGAGAAAATAGTGGCATTAAAAGTGGCATGGTGGGTTTTAGTGCTCTTTAATGTCTTCTCAAGCTTGCGTTCCTGTCTCCACATGCGAGACCCCTGTTTCTACTATGCCTCTGGAGACTTGGATCAGAGGATGACAGACGATGTAAGGTGGACAGATGATAAATGCAGCCCTAAGTTTTATTGGATTTCCTTTTTGTCCTCGGTTTTGGCCTGTGTTCTGACTTTTCCTCCCGAATGGAGGCTGAAAGGAAGAGTGTCCCAAAAACAGCAGAAGTGAGGAGAAAAGAGAGTGAGTGAGTTTACCTCTGGGATATGTCAGAGGTCTTCTTCTCATTCTTCCCCCCCTTCTGATCAGTTCCTGATTCTTCTTCCCACATCTATCTTTTTACACCTCTCTCATTGCCTTTCCTTCTTTTTTCCTCCCTTTTTCTCTGCATTTCTTCACCTCCACCCTGTGTGTGTGTGTGTGTACATTATATATTTTTTTTATTTTTATACTTTTTCCACTCACAATTACAGTAATATGTAACATCAGGCGTGGTGAGATTTAGGGCTTTACCTTACATAACCCCAGGATTTAGCTGCAGGGCTTTAAGGCTTCTCTGAGCCGCTGAGCTCAGGGCAATCGGGCCTCTTTAAAATATTTTCAAATGGCTGAAATCCCCAAAGGGCCTATGAGCATGTAGGGATAGGAAAGCTTTGAGGGCCTTGATATAACGCAAGCGTCATTACTTTGTATTGCCAGGGAGCCTGATCCATTTAAAATACAGCCCTCTATATTGTTATTTAGTGGCAGTGTCAATAGATGTGTATCAGTACTGCATGCAAGACACACACAAACACACACACACACACACTGATATATTAATACACATACAGTTACATGATGTTGCTGTCTATCTTTGGTTTATAGCAAGAGTAAGTACTTATATACAGTGTTTTTATGTCCCTAAATTTATGCCTTATTCCTCTGGATGTATAATCCTCAGGCTCATTTTACCCCCACACCCCCCCCACACACACATGCACATATGTACACTTGCCAAATTGAGTTATTTCCCCTAAAGAGGGCAGAGGGCACTTCAGTGTTGAGTTGCATGTCTGTTCATGTGTAGTAGTGCTTTGTGTGTTTTGGTAACGCAGAAGTATTGGCACGCAGGCCAACTTTTTTTATTCGTTAAATTTAATTTGATATGACTTTATATTAAACTGTATAAGGGTAGGAGGAGGGGTTTTGGGGTTTGGCCCCAGATCCTCACGCCAACCAAAGCCTGATTTTATTCCTCCTCGAGGCAGTCCAAACGGACAGGCCGTAAATTTGAAATAATGAACTGCCTGGCCTAACTTGGTGATTTGAGCAAGGAGGGGAAGTGAATTGTGGAGAAGAACTGGGTACGACCTGACAGAGGAGGAGAAGGAACAGAAGTGTAATAAGAAAATAACATGTACGGAAAAAAACAGATGAAGGTAGAAAGTGCAAATCAGAGTGTGATCTAAGGACAAGGCTTTGCATGGGAAGAGTTTTTGTGGCTTTGATTCTTATCGGATGTGTCATGTCAGCAGGGTCATGTTAGTTTCCGTGGAAAAGCCGCCTTCTTCTTCAGCGTCTTAGGGCAAATTTTTAATTTCTCACTGGCGCAGGTCCTGAGCTAGTTTTAAGATGTAAAGCTGCAGGGATTAGGTCTGTATGAGGGGAAGGCACGGCAAAAAAGAGGACTGAATGAACCCCTGCAGGGTCGCCGAGAGTGTCAGCAGCTCGTCACTTTGCAGACGGTCAACGGGGGGCTTTGCACTGTCTGCAGAATGTCAAGTGTTCTTATTGCACACGCAACGCAGGGATAAGGAGAAGATGAAGGCAAGATGAGTGTGAGATTAACCCATAAAGACCCAAACAGCCACTGGCAGCCAAAACCATCTACTGATGTAAACTGTTTAATACCTGTTGATCCACTAATCCTATCAATACATGTAAATATTTGGTGTAAAATATAGTTTGTCATCTTTTCATGGTCATCAGATATGACCCATTTCACAAAATCGGTAGTTACCGTGGAAACACCGTCATCCTCTACAACATTGACTCACCTGCAAAACCCATGCAGTTTCATAAATGTCAGTGGATGGAGACACATGTTTTTATGTTCAGTTATTGATATCTTTGCTGAAAAAGTCACTTTTTCATCAGTTTTCTCTGTTTCTGATAAAATAACCCCCAACTTTACCTGAGCTTTAATGAAAATCAGTGAATTAAATATGGGAAAATATCTGATATTCACAGAAAAACCACAAAATGCAGAGGATAATATTACAAGAAATGGTGATAAATCACTTAAAAAAAGTTAAATATATTAAAAAAAAAAACTATTTTGGAACTGCCACATCAGTAGCACTGGGTCTTCATGGGTTAAAGTCAGGGATGGATGTGGACAATGACGAACTGCAAAACCAATGTTGTGTTCAGAAAGGCAGAGAGGACCTGATGCAAAAACCATGAAAATGAAGGGATTTCTTCTAAAATGCCACGATGAATTGTTTTAAACATAGATTTTATGATTTTTATTGCCATATGTTGGCACGGCAGTTAATGTTTCAGCAGACTCTTAGAAAACATATTCACTCTGCGCATGTTACATCTTCCCAGTATCATCCAATAAAACTGTGGAATATAATGTTCTGGCTTCTCCTGTATCATCATGAACAGCTTTAGTTCAGAGATTTACATTGTACTAGACGCAATGAAATTCTAACCATTACATTTTATTTATTTAGTTTTAGACAAATAAATGTTTCTTCACAGACCAGATAGATAGTGCACAAAATAAATACAGAATACAAAAGCTAATACCAAAGTATAATGACTAACTTTATTGTTGGCTTAGGTCAACTGTCCATTCCCACACTTCCTTCAAATGATCATTTTTCAGACGTATGTCTATAAGAAATGAAGCACACGTTATTCCTCTCCAGCATGACTCCTCCTTGGAAGTCTTTAGCAGTGTCGACATGACATTAACCCTTTGGGGTCTGAGCCTCTTTTGGCCATTTTTGAGTGCTTTGATTTTGCCTTTATATACTATATACAGAAATGTTTACTATACCCATGTTTGGTATCTGTTTTTTTCGGCACAACTTCATCTATCTCATCTGCCTATTATTTTTTCCCTTTAACCTACTATATCAACACAAAAGGACAAAAAACACACAAAAAATATAAAATCTGATTTGAAAACTTTATATAATTTATTGCATAAATAACACAAAGATGCTTAACGAACCTTTTCAGAGACTTTAAAAGTGAAAATTGGTTCCAAATATTAGGTATATAAAATCAAAATTATACTAAATTAAAACAATACTCAAATATTTAACATAAAAGCATATCTTTATATAGGCATTTTCTCATCCCCCAGATCCTCCTGGGTTCCACTTCCGGTTCAGGTGGGGTCATTCTCACCCTTACCTGTAATGCTAATGCAGTCTGTGCATTAGAATCCACAGATTTGGCCAGTTTTTTTCCGTTTTGAAAAAGGACAAAAAATGATGAAGATATGGTAAAAAAATATGACACCCCCCCCCACCTCATTTTCTCGGGTTTCAAAACGTCATATCTCCAGTTGTGTTTGCTCTATCAACATCAAATAAAAAGTTCAAGAGTGTTTCAAGTCCGCACTTTTGAATGCAGTTGTCCCCAGTGGTCTACATGGCCAACTTCCGATGCTGCGATGTGTTGAAAATGTCATGTTACTGAGTCACAGGGCCGTGACCGTGGATCCCTAAGGGTTCATGTCACTGTTTTGCAAAGCGAAACTGTTAGAAAACATAGCGGCATAGATAAAAACAATTGATCAGCTCTGAGGCATACGATTCCAACAGATTTGGAACCCATTCTTAAATGCAACCCAGTCACGATTCCTATCTCTAACCACAACTGAAGCAGAACAAGTCACCTAATATCCTAGTTTCAGGGCATATTTTACACTGATGATCAAATGTCGCCAGCTGGGATCTCATGTTTGAAGGAAACAAGGTACATATAACAAGTTTGTGCAGTTAAGAGAATTGGAAATTAAACACTCATTTTAGACGCAGAGCTTTATTCACATTATTTCATTCTTAATTAGGACACATTTGTAAAGTCTGAAGCAGCAGAAGTCTACAAATTTTCAGTTCACATTTTCATTTTTCAGAATTTTTCCATTCTCTGCCAAGTTTTCACTCTTCATAGTTTCTCCATTCCCTGGCTCAGCCTGAGACCTCCCTCCTGCTATTTTTCAATCCATTTTACTGGTCTTCCTGTGTTTTAACAGGCTTTTATAACCCGGCTGCAGCTGCAAAAGAGAGCCAGAGAGAGCGTTTGGTAGGGAAAAGGGGTAGTTAGAGAGGGAGGGAAAAAGGGAGGGAGCAGGAATTGAATCATGAAATGAGGACCATATTTCCATACTGTGCTAAAATGTGGACTTTCCATTCTTGTAACTTGCTCTCTCTTTCTCGGTCTCTCTGAGTGAAGTGCTCTGTGCAGCTGTTCGTCAGTAGTTGTCTGTTTGTTTGTCTCCGTCCCACCCCCCAATCTCTGCCTTTAGCTCATGTAAACTTTGCTTTTCGTCATGTTTTTTTCCACTGCACGACGTCTCTGCTTCTGATTAAAGTAAAAAAAAAAAGAAAAAAAAAAGCAGCGCTCTCCTCTACTCACCCCCCGACCCCAAAACCACCACCCTGTTTTTTCATAACGTGTCGCCCCTTGCTTTCTCCTGTAGTTTGTTTAGGCCACGCGGCTCTGTGAAAACTCCTCCACACCACTGTTTGTTGAGCTTTCTGGCAAGAGCATGTTGAACTGCTACGGCTTCCCTCTGGTGTTATGACCATTACAAAACAACTTTTCCTTTTGTTGTGATAATATTGCAAACCACAGCGAGGCCAAAGCATCATTGTCCTCATTTCGTGCTGCTTCAGTCAAAATAACCTTCAGTCCTTTTGTGATCCTGAACCGGGCTCCGTCCTCCATCCTCATCCTTCTAAACCTTTCGCCGCCGTCCATCCCCTCTCTCATGCCTCCGACCTCAACATCCTCAGAAGTGCCGGCCGCCGCCGTTCTCTCTCTCTCTTTGCCATCCTCGCTCGCAAGCCTCAGCCAGACGCACTTTTGCAGCTGAGTGGGCCGCAAGCATCTGTTTACAGCGCTCCTTCTGCAGTGTGAGATAATGATGGCCAGATACAGCCCACAGTAAAATAAACACGCTGCCACCTCCCTCCTGCAGCCTTGACTTACTGCACATTTTCTCTGAGGAGGGTCTCTCCAAAACCTTAGCGGAGGAGGCCCCAGCTCTTATTACTTACAAATATGGCCCTTTGATTGTTTTATTGGATGAACATGCACTGTAAAACATCAAATGCATATTTAACGGAATCAGTTTCATAGTTAACTTAATGTTCATTTAGTTTTTATTCTCCAAACTTTTATAGACATGACTTATTCTGAACAGACATCAGTCAGCTGAATGAATGGCTAAGCTCATTACGCTTCTAAAAATACCCAGTGAGCATATTCCCAGACTTCAGACTGCAGAGAGCCTTTGTTTATACAAAACATCAATTATGGATCCATGATTAAACTTATTTTAAGTTTAAAGATCTCCTCCACATGTTACAACACAAAGCAAAACTGTTCGGCTGTGAATAATCGTGTAATAGTGTTTTTCCACTAAAATGTTTCTCTGCAATTAAAGCAACATCTTATCTGTCTCTTTTATGTAAAAGTACACAATGAATATTTAAATACCATCCATGTCTACAATTTAACTGTTGGAGACCAGATGTTTCCTGCTCTCCTAACAGGCCATTTTCAGTCTATATCAGCTTTAAGTTTTCACATTGCGTATTGCGATTAGCACAAAATTTTTCATTATTATAAGTAGATGGGAACCTTGATGTTTTCCAAAAACATAAAAATAACCAGCTTTATATGTTATGCCAGGTTAAGACTTCATATCTTTATTTTGGAGCCGTCAGTAGCAGCTGTAATAGCATGGAAACAGTGAATGAAATGTAGAAACAAAGACGTGGCTTTTTAACCTGCCTTTACCAGCAAATGAGCAAAGATTAATGCATAGACCATCAGAGGAACGTATATTACTTTAAAAATCCTTTAGTGATGCTTTACGTCACAGCATCAGCATCAGCAGTAAAGACCCAGCACTACTTTTATGACAGTTCCCAAATTAATTTTTCTCTATATCTAACTTTTCTTAAGTGATTTATCGCCATTTATTATAATATTATCCTCTGCGTTTTGCTTTTTTTTTGTGAAAATTCAGTGTTTTCCTGTATTTAATTCATTGATCATGTAGATGTTCATAAAAGCTCAGATTACATTTGAGGGTTATTATATCAGAGACAGAGAAAACTGAAGAAAAAGTGACTTTTTCTGTCAAATATATCAATAACTGAACATAAATCAAGCGTATCCATCCACTGTCATTGATCCAACTCAGTAATTTTTTTTTCATTTTTATTCATTTTATTTATTATTTTATTTGTTTTTGTTCATTTTGTAGCCTTTTTTATTTTTTTTTTTTTTTTCAAATTTTGTTCAATTTGTGGCTTAGCCTATTTTGTCCATGTGATTTATTACTTGGATTTTATTATTCATTTTTGCTCATTATATATTGATCACCAACTGTTTTTGTTCATTTTGTTGCTTATTTTATACTTTTTAACTTCATTTTTGTAATTTTTTGGGTTATTTTTTCATGTTTCAAGTTTTTTTTTTTATTTCATTGTTGTTCATTTTATTTAATCCATATAAACCCAGTGTGTCCATCCACTGTCATTGATCCAACTCCATGGGTTTTACTCGTGAATCAGTGTTGTAGAAGATGACAGTGTTTCCACGGTAACTACAGAGCCTCTGAACGTCCAAATGGGTCATATTTGATGACCATGAAAAGATGAATAACTGTATTTTACACCAATTATTTCCATGGATTGATAGAATTAGTGGATCAACAGGTATCAAACAGTTTAGATCAGTAGTTGGATTTGGTAGGTGGTGGATGTTTGGGTCTTTATGGGTTAATGGTTATAACCCAGGGTTTGATAATGGGTTCACCCTGTTGCTCTTTCAGTATCTAATGTCTAATGTCATCCAGCTTCATAGAAATACTGTGAATCAGTTCAAGTTTGGGGTGTCCCTCTAACCTCCTCTGTATGTTGTTTCATCATTACAGCGACATCAATTTCAGTTGACAGTAAGGCCTCATTTATTCTCTACATTAAAGATGCAGACTGACACAGACGGAGCGTTCTGTCCGTCCTCTGCATACATTCTGTACATTATTCTGTCTGTTTTTTGGGAGGTCACAGATCCTAACTCAGAGAGTACAGAGCAGTACCATTGGGAACCACAGGGGGCAGTGTTGAGATTTGAAGAGAATAATTTCCATAAATAGCGGAACTTTTCAAAGAGCGACTGTGTAAGTTACCGACATATTTATGACAACTATCCTTCTGAATATCAACACAAGTACCCACATTAGTAAAACCTTCTGTCGACGCCATGTTTGTTCGTATTGACTTTCTTCCTCTCAAAAAACTTTTCTCTTCTTCATGGTATTCGGCCAGTATGTTAATTAAGAGTGGCGCCCTCTGGTGGATTGATTGGACACATGGAAATATGAAGACAGTGGCGCATGACTACGTTTGAGATGGACAAACGTGTTTACGTATGAAAAGTGAACATAAATGAGCCTTAAAACTGCTCTGGCGTTCCCAGTAGATGAGGCTGTGTACATGCTGGTGTGGACCGTATGTGCATGCATTCTGTGTGCTCTACTGTATATTATGGCTATAAATTGCCATGTATGTTCTCAGTGGAGCTGACAGTAGGCAGACAGTGCAGGCGTGGTGACAGCTGAGGCGGAGACCAAAACCTCTGGGGAGCCGGTTTGTTGTGGAGGACTTGGCTTGACTGAAGGCAGGGCCGCCTGTCACATGTTAATCCAAGGAATACACACACATGTGTGAATGCCTACAGTACAAAACACAAACACACTCCTTCATGCATCCTTGCACTCAGGGTCAAAGTGTGCTTGGACACTTGTGCACATGGATGACTGTTGTATTTACCTGTTTAAGAGGCTAGGCCATAAAATAATAATGCTGTTCATCACAGTATAATTTTATATTGTGGAAATTATTATTATTATGATAAATGCTTTTGTCTTTAGTATGTAGTTTTTTTTAAATGTAAGTTGAAACCCTGTTTTGTTCTCTTCCTTAATTTCACTCATATTTTGCTGTAGAACAGGCATTTTAGGTGTTCGTCTGAAATGTTCTTCTGCTTGGCAGTGCTGTTTTCATCTTGTTGCATATGAACATAGATTGTATTTGTTTTCTTTATTTTGACTGAATGTTCTGAAAGCCAGTAGAAATCACAAGTAAAGAAAATGAACATAATCACTAAATCAGGAAATCAGAGACACAGGTGCATGTTTCTCTTAATGTGTTCATTTTGGGTTAGGGTTGTTTGGTCATTTTCTTCTTGTGTTGTTTTTGTCTTATTACACATTTTAGAAAGTTTTCATCTTATGTCCTTCGTATTGTATTTGTCTTGTTGTGTCTTTTATGAATCATTGAAAACTTAAAATATCGTGCTTCAGGACCAAAAATCAGTCTTGAATCTGAGAGGAAATAAGGATTTGATGTTTATCTTGCTAATGATCAGCATTGACTGATGTGAAAACATTTATCCTGATATCAGTTTTGACGGTGTTCCCCAGGCTTAGTGGTTGCACCTGTTGTACCTGAATCCACATGCAGACCCTGTCGGGGGCCCTCGGGCTCCTCAGGGGCCTCGGGTGAACCTCAGCTCACACACAGAATCTCACTGGAGGCAGAATGGAAAACATCAGCTCATCATCTACAGCCGTTCCCGTCCTCATCTGAGCTGTCGAACCTCCTCCTCTCCTCCATCTCTCTTTCTGTCTTCTCGTGTCATCCAGCTCATTCCTCTCTCTTCCCTTCGATCACACTCCATCACTTCACCCCTTCGCTTGTCTCCTTCCTCGCTCTCTCTCCCTCTCTCTCTTCTCTCTCTGTTTTTCATAAACTTCTGGCTGTGCTAGGCCAGTGATCCCAGAGGCATAGTGTGAAACGCTAGACGTTTCTGAGCCCCTGCCAAACAGATGCAGGCTCCTCTGGTCTGTCCATCCTCTGCCTTTAGGAGCACAGAGCCACAAGCAGCACAACAGTCAGCTCATCCCTTTACAGATGCAACACACTGACACGTTGTCATTTAAATTAATTCAGTTAATGGCATTTAGCCCTGGTAGGTCTGGCACAGAATTCATGGACGTTAGCAAAGAGGTGGACCGTAAAAGCTGAAAATGAATAAACACTGAAATTTTAAATATTAGACATATCAAAAAGTTGTGTCCTGTTAAACCCTTTTAGGACGATTGTGTCTCTGGTGACGCATTTTTACATCCACAAAGTCAAATTACTGCAACTCCTGAAAAGTTTGCACTACTGAGAAAAATCCAAACGGATTGGGATTGGCTGATTGAGAGCTTTCGATTGCTGTGTAACACATTACGGTAGAGGCCTGAATTGGCTGAGCAGGAGGAAGTGGGTGGAGCAGAGAGCATCAGAGTGCAGTCGGTGAGAGAGAGAGATGGAAGATTTTTATTATTTTTAGCAGCGTTTTAGTGAGGTTTTAGCGGTGAACTCTTGTAAATAATTGTATATAATAGTGATAGTGCTGTTTTGGAGTGTTTTACTAGTGTGTTTTGCCGTATTTTTGTCTACTTTTGCTGATTTTTTAACTGTTTTTTTTTAATCAGTATTTTTCCAGTTTGTACAGGGTGAGGAAGCAAAATTTACAATGAACATTTAGTTGTTTTTTCTCAGCAGGCACTACGTCAATTGTTTTGAAACCAAACATATATTGATGTCATAATCATACCTAACACTGTTATCCATACCTTTTCAGAAACTTTTGTCCATATGAGTAATCAGGAAAGCAAACATCAAAGAGTGTGTGATTTGCTGAATGCACTCGTCACACCAAAGGAGATTTCAAAAATAGTTGGAGTGTCCATAAAGACTGTTTAGAATGTAAAGAAGAGAATGACTATGAGCAAAACTATTACAAGAAAGTCTGGAAGATACTATTAAAGAAGAATGGGAGAAGTTGTCACCCGAATATTTGAGGAACACTTGCGCAAGTTTCAGGAAGCGTGTGAAGGCAGTTATTGAGAAAGAAGGACGACACATAGAATAAAAACATTTTCTATTATGTAAATTTTCTTGTGGCAAATAAATTCTCATGACTTTCAATAAACTAATTGGTCATACACTGTCTTTCAATCCCTGCCTCAAAATATTGTAAATTTTGCTTCCCCACCCTGTATAGTTCTTTGAATAACTAGAAATAATTAAAAATGAGAAGCTGGAACATGGACACAGAATGTTCTAGTCAAACAAAAATGTTTGAGCACATGTAAAATAGTTGAAAATCTATTTGCGTAATCTCATAAAATTTCATTATGCGCGTTTATAGTTGTTTTTCATAGTATTTATGATACAAATTAAAGTCTGGGTTTTTTGTTATAGCACACTGTTTTAAGCATTTATTACATATAATAATGATAATTAATGTCTAGATATTGAAAGCTGAGCTTCTCCTGAAAAAAGGTCCAAAAGAATTAGCAAAGAATGAATTTTCTGACGTTTTTATTGCAAAACTGATGTAAAGAAATCTAGCCGGCCTGTTATAATGGAAATCCTTATAAGGTTAATAACTTCCTAGGACATTGACAAGTACTTCTTGAGCTGCAAGTAGCCATTTTTTGTTTATAATTCAGTCTTACATCATGGGAAATTGTTAGAAAACACATCAGTTTAGAGGTAAAAGTTGATGTTATTGTATGACATTGTCTAGCTATAAAATGAGGTCACTTAGACGGACTTCCTGTCTTCTATGCTTTAATTATGTATTCAGTGTTTGAAAAATGCATTTCAAGGGTAGTATGACGTTGCCATCTAACAACAAAATTGTTAAGTTGGCATCACTCAAAACTTGTGAAATGTTGTAAAAAAAAAAAAAAAAAAGGAATAGTTTGAGAAAAGAAAAAAAAACAAAGTTATATCAAGTTGTCAAATCCAGTTGTTGAGGAATTATGTGGTCTTATCAGTCCAGACTGAAGACATAAATAGGTGACAGGAAATCTGTTACAAAGCACAGAGCAAGTAGTTACAAAAATCTATAAAACTCTTTTACAAGATTCAAAACGTGCATTACTGTGTTCCTTTCATGCTGTTGTAAGACTGTAGCGACATGACAGCATCCTACAGCACCTCCTTTTTTGCAAAGATTTTTTGTTTTTTGCCACTTTGTCCTAGACAAGTGTGACATATAGTCACATATATTGAATTTGTCTATTAAACATACCTACAAACTACATGTAAAACACATTTTAAGTTGAAATAATTTCATGTCTCACCCATCCAAAGTAGATTTTTATACAACTTTTTCTGTGGTTATTTCATAAATATTATAAACTCATATCAACACATTGAATCACATACAGGGGTTATACAGGGTTCCCACAGGGTCTTAAAAAGTCTTGAATTTACAAATTTGCATTTAATACCTTAAAAAAGCCTTTAAAAGGCATTATATTTGATATGGTAGCTCTTAAGTTATGTTGCCATAAACTTGTTTGCTAAATTATGTATAAATGTGTCTGTTCAATGTCCAAACAAGAAAGAAAGTAATGTTAGTCAGCTCAGTTCCACCCGTTCCAACCCGACAGTTTATATTGAAATTAGGAACCAATTATCACTAACTTTGCAGCCTATGGTGAGAAATTATCCCAGAATATTCAGTTCTGTGTACAGTATGTATGTAATATTCAATCTCTGCTGATTTAAATAAATACATTTTCCTACATTCTAGGAGGATTTTTGTCAGTATTGCCGTGAAGTAGGCAGTGAAATGAGCGTGAAATTCTGTTCTAAGTAGTCTAAAAAGGTCTTAAATTTAACTTGTAGGAACCTGTAGGAACCCTGTAATATGTACATGGAAACATTAGTCTTGATGTACAGTCATATTTGTCATATATCACATTTCATTTTGGGTTTTCTCAGGTGACGCTTCAAAGTACACATAAAAATTCACTGATGGGATCATAACTCATGATATAATTTTACAGAACAGATTTTTTTTTTTTTTTTTTTTTTACAGTTTCATATGGATTTGAATATTTGACCTAATTCTCTTGTGTGGTTGCGTGAGAAAACACAGGTCACACGAGGTCTGATTTAGAAGTGCATGTCCTCAGCATGCAGAGTTGGAGATGACCGAGATGAGGTTAGCAACGCTTATTGATGAATATGTTTCCCTGCATTAGGTGGAGCTCAGTAAGTGGATTGGTGGTGGATTAATCTCTTATTACTGCGTTGATTCTGATGAGAGGGAGGAGGGAAGGTTTTAAAGCTGCTTTTATCTGGGTTAATAAGTTAATAGATGGATTGATAGATGGTAAGAATAAATCTCCAATTATCAGCTTGACTGATGGGGAGCCTGAGTGGAGCATAAGCTGTCCAAACTAGGCTAATCCTGTGTGTTTGACATGTATGGCCGTGCTTTTTCATTCGTGCATGGTGTCAGCCTAAATGTATCAGTCAATCAAAGCTGAGCCTTAAATATGCTACAACTTGCGCTACAGCTCATAGAGCGGCCGGTAGTAGTTCCTCACTCTGAGGCTTGTGGCTGCACCTGAAGCCACAGTCTGAGCTCATCAGTTTACCCCAGAGCCATGAGCCCGATGCAGGGAACATCTAGTGGAGGATGGAGCTTTTACATCGTTACCCTCATAAGTCATGTGGACCCGTTGAATTCAGGTGTTTCTTTTTAAACGGATCTGAGATATAAAACAATAATGATTAATGTCAGAATATAGTGTTGTATTGGGATAAATATCATATTGATTATTAATATTGATGCTTCTCTGTCCGATCCTCAAGAACAGGACATCTGACAGCTGTAGACATGATGTGTCCCAATATTTATGTCCATATAGTTTAGAAACATCAATATTTCCTTAAAGTTTAATGATGTATTTTTCTTCCTCAGTGAAATGTGATGTAGATGGTTAGATGTGGTAGAAAATTATTATTTACAATCAGAGTAGGAAACATATTTAAGAAATTTAGTGGAAGAACATTTAAAATCAGAGTCATGGATGAAAATGAATAAGTAAGTAAAATCAATGTTGAGAGAAATTAAATCAAAACCATCTGAGGCATTTTGGAAACAAAGATAATAATTTAACCCAAACTAACCAATGCAATGATATTTATCCCATAATATAAAACTATATTCTGACATTAGTCATTATTATTTTGTATCCCAGACCCCTGTTAGAAAAGAAACACCTGAATTCAACGTGTCCACATACTTTTGTCCATATAGTGTATGAGTTTGGTAATTATGCTATGAGGCTAATGATATGTGGGCTAGTGGTTAGCATGTCCCAAACAGGAAGGCTAAGGCCTGTTGTTTACTCACCGTATCTATCTGAGCGATAAGACCAGCTTTGACACACATGCACACGAGCAGACACACAAACATTACAAGACAGGCTAAGTGTGTTCGCAACACACACACACACACACACACACACACACACACACACAGGAGGAGAGTAGACCAACACGTGGCTGCTGCTGCTGCTGGGAGACACCGACCCTTGAGCCGGGTTCATCTGGGGACGCAAACTGACAAATGCAGCTGGGTGGTGACTCCCAGACAGCTGGAGGTCAAAGGCCATCTTTCTATCTGTGCCCTCATTTGGCTGATTGTTTTTTCTCAGGCCTGATCTGCTCCTCTCTCTCTCTCCCTCTCTCTCTCTCTCTCTCTCTCTCTCTCTCTCTCTCTCTCTCTCTCTCTCTCTCTCTCTCTATCT